>NW_016188559.1:0-4111 GCF_001687245.7 Rhagoletis zephyria
GGGAAGTTTGGACGTGGGTCCGTTATACATCCTGCCGGTGTGAAGCGAGCTGTAGCAGCAGTGACAGCCCTGCGGAGCTTACGTTCACCGAGATGGACGTCGGTTGGTGTGGGGAGCGCTATGAAGGTGTTTTCCGTAAACTCCGCGTAACCTTTCCAATCAGCTTTAGAAAAGTTGATATAGGTCCGTGGTTTGGCGGAGGCAAAGTCGGTTGGTTTATCTATAGAGATGACTATGGGTAGGTGGTCTGATGCTAAAGTCAGCATAGGTCGCCATGTTATGCTGTTTATCAGACCAGCGCTGACTATGGTGATGTCTGGCGAGCTACTGCAGTTACCGATAATCCTGGTGGGTGCGTCGTCGTTCATTGTGCAGAATGTCGAATCGTCTATCTGCTCAGCTAAGTCTGTTCCCCTACGATCGTTTGACAGGCTTGGGTGCCAAGGATCGTGGTGCGCATTAAAGTCACCTACTACCGTACGGTTTTCACCTGTGAGGAGCGCACCTATATCAGGGTGATATCCTGCCGGGCAGCAGGTGACAGAGGGTATGTATATGTTAAATATTTCGAGCTCAACATCGCCTGACCAGATAGCGATGCCCTGACATTCTAGGGTGATATCCCTGCGGTCGGTGTCTGCTTCGATAAGACGATACTGCACGGTGTGGTGCGTGATGAACGCTAAGCCACCACCATTATCTCGCTCGCGATCTCGACGGTGCACGTTGTACCCGGCGCAATTCAACAAAGTTGAATTGCTGTGCAACTTCGTCTCTTGGACCGCAGCTATCAATATACCATGCCGACACATGAAGACGGTTATCTCCCCAATCTTGCTCTGTAGCCCGTTACAGTTAAATTGAAGGAGCTTCATGTAGTTCGGGAGACGTGTCGTGATGTGGGGTGTAAGTGATGTGTGTGTTCTTACCGCCGTTGGCTGTGTGCGCTGCTGTGATGGTTGCCGCCCTGTGGTGGTGGCGGGAGGCGTCGCAGTTGGGGTCTGCGATCGAGCAGCGCAACACAGGCCCTCGAAGTTCCCAGTCCAATCTCGCGTGGTACGCAGACCTGAGCATGCCCTAAAGTGGCACCAGCCAAGGCAGGTGTTGCACTTGACTGATGTCACATTACGGAATATCCTGGTCTGACATACCGTGCAGATTGTAGGGGGAACCAGGAGTTGTTGGCGGCAGCGTGTTGGTGGTGGTGCGGTTGTGTGTGTTATGTGGTCTGTCGTGGCTGTGGTATGGTCTGTGGTGTTATTATGTTGTTGTGACTGTGTGAGGCTGCTCAGGTGGACTGAGGTTAGCCGTGGAGGCTGCTCTGTTTGAGCAACAGGGGGCCACGTACGACGTGGTCCACTGTCGATGTGTCCGTAGTCCTGAGCAGACTCTAAGGTGACTCCACCCCTCGCAAGCATTACACTTGATTGAGGTGGAGTTGTGGTGTAGTCGTCTCCGGCATACACAGCAGGTGTAGTTTTCTGGCCCTGGGTTTGACTCGATGCCAGCCCTGAGTAGAAGAATACGTAGTGAATGTAGCCCTATGGACAACTTCTGAGATACTTCGCCGACCTAAACGGGGTTAGATCGCCGAAACAACAGCCCTTGGTCGGGTAAAACCCGCGTCATTCCGGTACGTAGAACCGGCTGTCGTGGGAATGTGACTTATGGTTTCGAAGTTATAGCTGATAAAAAAATCCACGCCTACTGGATGTGCCGTGCCCCCTTTTATAAACTCATTCATATATACCTTACTATAAGCACCTACCATAGCTGTACCTGCATACCAAATTTCAAGTTCGTGGAGCTTATGATTCCCATGTTAGAGCTGATAAAAAATTTCACGCCTCTGGGATGTGTCACGCCTCCTTTTACAAACTCCTTTATTTATAGCCTGCTATAAGCACCCACCATAGCTATGCCTGCATACCAAATTTCAAGTTCATGGTTCCAAAGTTACAGGTGATACAAAATTTTACGCCTATGGGAGGTGCCACGCCCCCTTGTCGAATCCCAATTTTATTCTCCCTATTATAGGCCCAGGTGTTATAGCAATACTCTGTCAAAATTGCGTTCGATTCTTTCCGTCCATTTGGGCTGCAACCTGGGACATACATAAATACATATATATGTACATATGTACATAACTACTTCCATAAATATATAGTAGACTAGCCAATGCCCGCTTACTTCGCGGCGCCTAATAAGAGCTTTTGCGTTGGCCAATGCAAAAGAGCGTTTAAAAACAAAATTAGTCTGTAAAGTCAAAATTTTCTACTTAAGTTGAAACCACTAGGCGCAGTATCCTCCTCACACATAGGCCAATAATAGTAACGCTGTGATACCATATGGAATACCAATCCCTTTCGTTGTCATGAGCTTTACCGATGGTCTTATTTCCACCTGTGAGATATCTCCCAAGCATGCGTAATCTTTTTGTATGATCTTGCAACTACAACATTAGTGCGATGCGTATGCCAATAACAGTTCTTATAGGGAAACTCAAGAGCACAGAAGTGCGTTTTCTGTTATAGGAGGGCCAAGAATCCTCGCTGTCCCACAGGATGAAAAGTTTCCGGTACATTGCTAAATGAGTCGTGTGATCTCTTAGGTATCTTTCAAATGAAGCAATTGATATACCTATGGCGATCTTTCCTTGTTAATTCGCCACTTTTACAATTCGTGGTAACATTTATGAACTGATTTCTGGGTAGATGCAAGACCGCATGATCGTGCATGAGGGCATCAGAAAAACTTAACCCCATCCTTCATTTAGACATCTGAAAACTAAACTCGTATAACTTAAATATAGGGCCAAAGCAGACCAACCACACGGGGTTTCTATACATTTCGGCCGCAGCGCCATCCATTGGGTTCATTTTGTGCAAAACCATTGCTTACCATAAAATGAATACGTGTTATTAATTTCAACCTTAACTCCAGCGGCAGTAATCGAGTAAATTTTTATCAAAAGAATTTTCCATCATACAGGTACATAGCCCACATTTAAAATTTGAACGAAATCGGTTAATAAATACGATTTTTATAAATAACTCTACTCCAGCACCACCTAGCGAGTTTTATAGTAGCATGTAATTGGACCATATATGTATGTAAGATAACCTCCGACAATCTGACGGAACTCTATTCAGTGTTTTTTGAGTTTATTCCGAACAACGAAAACGGCTATCATTTTATGCAAATAGGTATGTAGATAGGACAGTTTATAGCGAAACTNTCAAATAGGTATTGTAAAACCCGCTTAAGTACCTCACGAAAAATGTCAGCTTTTTGAGGTACTTAGGCGGGTTGGGTACTTAAAAGAACCCGCTTAAGCAATTCACCAAAATTTAAAATTTTTTTACTGAAGTGTTTTTTGATAATACAGCTTTATAGCCCATTAAATTTTAGTGTAACAATGCGCTAGTTTCAAGTAACTAAAAATTACCGTTGATTTTTTATAATTTTTTTTGCCGAAGGTGTGTAACGCTGCCACTGAATTTCAAAAGATGTAAATATTTTAAGGAATTTTAAAAGAGCACTTAAAAGGGGAAAATTATAGGTTAAGTGGTAAATGGGGTACGAAAAATTTAGGTACTTAGGCGGGTTGGGTAAAGAAGCGGGGAGTTACTTAAGAGAGGGATTTTCTTCAGATTACATTCAAAAATTCATATTGCCCAAAAATGTTGGTTACTTAAGCGGGTTAGGTACTTAAGCGGGGAGGTACTGAAGCGGGTTTCACTGTATGTAGATAGGACAGTTTATAGCGAAACTCGTAAAAGCAAAGCTCCANCTTAAAAGGGGAAAATTATAGGTTAAGTGGTAAATGGGGTACGAAAAATTTAGGTACTTAGGCGGGTTGGGTAAAGAAGCGGGGAGTTACTTAAGAGAGGGATTTTCTTCAGATTACATTCAAAAATTCATATTGCCCAAAAATGTTGGTTACTTAAGCGGGTTAGGTACTTAAGCGGGGAGGTACTGAAGCGGGTTTCACTGTATGTAGATAGGACAGTTTATAGCGAAACTCGTAAAAGCAAAGCTCCAATCTTTGTGAAACATTTAAAAAAAATTCTTCAAAATTTTCACATAAATACAATAGTTCAATGGGATT
>NW_016188560.1:0-2757 GCF_001687245.7 Rhagoletis zephyria
GTCGCGTGCTTAACGGAAATGATTCCACCCCAGAGGAGGAGAGTAGTATTATAACCCAGGTAAAGAACTATTATTTATTTTAAACCATTTTAGTAGATAAGTTTAATTTAATTTTTGTATTAGTACTAAGCTTTGGTCTCTAATTCCTAAAAATTAAATATTTAAATCCAATTCCAATTCTTGCATTGAAAAGTAACATAAATTAACATATTGCGGAAAAGCTGCTGACTCAACAAGTGGTACGCCCTGCCCCCCCCCCCTTTGCGTGCCTGTTAAAAGCACGTAGGGATTGGGAGTATGACGAAAGGAGTATTTTAAAGCAAAATATTGAACCAAAAAATAGCCTTGATATTTGAAAGTAGAATAAACTTCTTCCGAGAATTCTCCGTTGACCACACGACCAGTCTGAATCTAATAGGCATCTGATATTGGTGGGCGTTTACGACATGATTATTATTTATGGAAACCTAGCGCACATATCAAAAGAAAATATGTAATATACATACATATGTATATATTAATAGTTCACGTATTTACGTATACTTATTTACATTTTATTCTAAACATAAACATCCGTATTGTTAAACAAATTCTAATTTAAAAACTCCAACATTTCTTATCAATTAATTTTCTATGCAAACTTCTTTCCACCAAACTATATGTATATTGGAATCACTGCATTGCAGATCAATGAGATGTCAACGCTCAGCTGGTCGACACGCATCAAAGGCTTTTGCATATGCTTTGTACTTGGCATCGTACTGTCGTTTCTCGGGTCTTTGATGCTCTTCTTACACCGCGGCGTAGTGGTGTTTGCGGTCTTCTATACGCTCGGTAATATAATATCAATGGCGAGGTATGCATTAACATATTATTTACGCTCTGAATGCAACTTATTTATATATAACTCATTAATTACAGTACCTGCTTTCTTATGGGACCAGTTAATCAAATCAAGAAAATGTTCTCATCTACACGCTTAATAGCCACTTGCATTGTGCTTGCATCGATAGTTATGACCTTCATAGCTGCAATTGTGGTACAAATATTTGTCATTTCTAATATTTTTTTTTATATCTTCAAACTAAGTTTAATCATTTTATTTTTTTAATAACTTTATAGCTCCATAAAGCCGGCTTGACATTAATTTTCATTATCATTCAATCGTTAGCTATGACCTGGTATTCACTTTCATACATCCCATATGCTCGTGATGCTGTGAAGAAAACCATCTCCGCTTGCCTAGATGTGTAAAACTGCTATAATGTGGCAATTTTATGTTCTACTAATCGCTGCATACACAACAAGCATAGTAGCTACCCTGCAAACCAAAGTTCCCGAAATCTTAGTAGTATCTCATTTCTGTAATGATTTGTTTACGAATTNCGGCGTAGTGGTGTTTGCGGTCTTCTATACGCTCGGTAATATAATATCAATGGCGAGGTATGCATTAACATATTATTTACGCTCTGAATGCAACTTATTTATATATAACTCATTAATTACAGTACCTGCTTTCTTATGGGACCAGTTAATCAAATCAAGAAAATGTTCTCATCTACACGCTTAATAGCCACTTGCATTGTGCTTGCATCGATAGTTATGACCTTCATAGCTGCAATTGTGGTACAAATATTTGTCATTTCTAATATTTTTTTTTATATCTTCAAACTAAGTTTAATCATTTTATTTTTTTAATAACTTTATAGCTCCATAAAGCCGGCTTGACATTAATTTTCATTATCATTCAATCGTTAGCTATGACCTGGTATTCACTTTCATACATCCCATATGCTCGTGATGCTGTGAAGAAAACCATCTCCGCTTGCCTAGATGTGTAAAACTGCTATAATGTGGCAATTTTATGTTCTACTAATCGCTGCATACACAACAAGCATAGTAGCTACCCTGCAAACCAAAGTTCCCGAAATCTTAGTAGTATCTCATTTCTGTAATGATTTGTTNCTGCAAACCAAAGTTCCCGAAATCTTAACGAAATCTTTAGGAGTATCTGATTTCTGTAACGATTTTTTTCCGAATCTTCAAAGAAAATTATATGAAGTGGTTGACACGAACTCGTAAAGAAATTTCTGTACGAAAAATTAAGAAAATTCTGGAAAAATTCTGAAAGATATTCTTCACATAGCACCATTATTTTCGTTGCTTCATAGATTTTCTTCCGAAAATTCGTAAAAGAATGGAAGTGTGCGTAATTTATTTCAGTTTAGAAAATTCGGCAAAAAATCGAATTAAATTTTAACAAATTCTTTAAAATTTCTTTACAATGCAGAATCCTCTGAAAAAATGGTTTGCAGGGTACATACATACATACCCTGCAAGNAAAAATTAAGAAAATTCTGGAAAAATTCTGAAAGATATTCTTCACATAGCACCATTATTTTCGTTGCTTCATAGATTTTCTTCCGAAAATTCGTAAAAGAATGGAAGTGTGCGTAATTTATTTCAGTTTAGAAAATTCGGCAAAAAATCGAATTAAATTTTAACAAATTCTTTAAAATTTCTTTACAATGCAGAATCCTCTGAAAAAATGGTTTGCAGGGTACATACATACATAAGTACATAATTTCAAAAGTTTGATAGTATTATCCATGATAAAAATATAGTAAGGTAGAACCGCTGAGAGTCACTTTTAAAATTCTTGACGTTTCCAAACAATTTAATTTTTAAATTTACTCACAAACTCACACACACATTTTCATTTTCAATCTCAAGCAACAACAATTTCGAACAATTTCA
>NW_016188560.1:2969-4110 GCF_001687245.7 Rhagoletis zephyria
TCGTAAAGAATTTTTAAAGAATTCGGAAAGATCCCATCCGATTTTTTGCCGAATTTTCTAAAATGAAATAAATTACGCACACTTCCATTCTTTTACGAAATTTCGGAAGAAAATCGGTAAAGAAATGAAAATAATGCTGCTATGTGAAGAATTTCTTGCAGACTTTTTTCAGAATTTTCTTTATTTTTCGTACAGAAATTTCTTTACGAGTTCGTGTCAACCATTTCATATAATTTTCTTTGAAAATTCGTAAAAAAATCGTTACAGAAATCAGATACTCCTAAAGATTTCGTTAAGATTTCGGGAACTTTGGTTTGCAGGGTAATTTCAAAAGTTTGATAGTATTATCTTGTTTATTTTGCCTTAGTAGTTTTGTACCAATGCGTCACTTAATTTATAAAAGCAGATTTCAATTACAGAAGTAGGTACTATTGATGTAAATTATAAAAACTTCAGCCGGTCGGGTCTTGGGGTACTTGAAATATTTATCATGCCATAAATGGTTAATTATATGTACACATGTAAATTCTATACTGTAGCTTATTTTACTGATAAAAGTAGACATAATCAGTGTCTTTCCACGTGTGGTAAGAAAACCAATTTAAATTTCGTAACCGTCGACTCAAAGTCAAGATCGAAAATTATTCTTATAGAGCAGCAAGCAATGCAAGTGTAACTTTATATTTATTTGTTGAATTGCTTAGGTTTTATGCATACGGCCCAAGAAATATGCAGCCTCATTGCGTAAGTCGTAAATTAGGCTAAATTGTACGACTCGACAACATTGGCATTGTTTACTGTCGTGCTGAAATAAGTAAATGACGAAAATCGTCGAAAACTATACAGTGCTGCCAAGTTTTTTCCGTTTTAATACACTAGTCGAATGGAAATTTTAGGCAATGACGTGCAATTTGCGATACGATTCGACTCTAGAAAAACGACTTGCATACGACACCACTCTCGCAATGAGGGTGATGACCACACATTTAGGCCGATTCTGAACAGAAACTCCCTAGGAATATTCAGAATTGGGCTGATTATAAAACCAAATGGAACCCACATTGCATATGGGTTAATAAAAGTGGATTTGGAATTGTTAACAATTTAAAACTACAATCTAAAACATAACTGCCTTTAAATA
>NW_016188561.1:0-4110 GCF_001687245.7 Rhagoletis zephyria
CCCTTGTGCACAAGTGCGCTCGGGTATAAAAATAAAATCCCTTACTACTGGTAAGTGGCTCATGTCTGTAGTACTTGTCTAATCCATGTCTTACTAAAGTAAGTAGTTCGGATTACCACAGTAAGTAGTATTAGACAAGGATTAGAGATATAAGCCACTTAACAGTTGGTTGAAGTGGCGAGTTNCTGATCATTTATGTATACATTTGTCTATATCTATCTCGATTCGTTTTGCCTGTTACAAACAACCGTTATGTGAACAAAGTTATAATACCCTTGTGCACAAGTGCGCTCGGGTATAAAAATAAAATCCCTTACTACTGGTAAGTGGCTCATGTCTGTAGTACTTGTCTAATCCATGTCTTACTAAAGTAAGTAGTTCGGATTACCACAGTAAGTAGTATTAGACAAGGATTAGAGATATAAGCCACTTAACAGTTGGTTGAAGTGGCGAGTTTAACAACTCCAATTAGCACTTATGCATGCCGTTTTTAAAACCACAGCCACTTAACAGTAGTAAGTTCTTATTTTTTACCTCGCTTTTATTAGCTCGGGATGTAACTATGTAATATTGATGCACCTAAAAGTTGCAGCGATTTCCATTCTCAAGTTACATGCCTGATGACAGTACGAATTTGAATTGCTTTAAACTTCCATTTCTAAAGTAACCTGGTGACAGTACGAATGGAAGTTTTAATAGCGAGGTTTTAGTTTTTTAAACTATAATTTTATTTTTGAATTTTGAATAGTGTCGTTATTACAGAGGGCCATCGATATACATTGGCGGTCAAAATGGATGAATGGTGTTTCGTTTTTAATATTTACAACGTTTTTCAAGCGAAATTTTTTTTGTAAATTTTTTAATCAAATTATGGTTCATTTCCACCGTCACGGGTGGGACATTTGAACAGAAAAAATTGTTCTTTCTTGTTTAAATTTAAGTATAAAGTACTGATGAGTTCTACATTTTGATAAAGTTAACACCTAATTGACTATTATATCATCACGAATAAAGGCGCGAGCTCAAAAGTTGACGGCGAAAAAAGACGCATAAAAGAACTTTAGCGTCAAAAATTCTTAACATACTTCGCCGAAGTTTTTCATAAGCATCTTTTTTCGCAAAATTTTTTTACGCGCCTTTGTTCGCCGTCAAAACACTATCGCGCATTTATTCGTGTGTAGTGACGATATGTGTTATTACAAAATACGATAAAAATGCCAGATTACTTTTATATGAAAAAAATCTGAGTTATTTCTTCTGTCACGGATACAAAAAAAGAACCTAAATATTAAAAATCAACGCGATCTCATAGCGTCTTGAAATTTTAGCATTATGAGCAAAAAGTTAAAAATTTTTGGGAGTAACTGTTAAAATTTGTTGAAATTTATAATTTTTGTACGAACTTTGAAATGTGGATTTATGTGGTTTTGGTTATGTAATGTGCTAGACTTTTATAAAAAAAAAGCAGGGGTGGTTTTATCCCTATTTCATACATCTTCGATAAACGTCTATAGTTATATGTGCGCGATATCACGCCCCTTTTCCAAATTTCTATAATAATGTTACTTCTTTTCAAGGGATTGGTCTTGGTTTCAATTTTGAGTAAGTTAGCGTCCTTAAATTTGGAAATATCGAAGTTTCAGGAATATCTGAAATTTGCCGTTATATGAAAAGTGGGAGTAATTTTAGCCCGATTTCAATAATTTGTATCGTTTTGCTTTTATTTGATAAGCGAAATAATCGTACAAAGCTTGGTACAAATTGATCGAACGGTTACCGAGATATGCATACCTGGTCATAAGTGGGCAGTACCACGCCCATTTTCTAAAATTTTATCATAACCGTATTTTTGTTAAAGAATTATTATTATTGCAAACATCAATTTTGAATAAATTAGCTTCTGTATTTACTGATTTATCGATGATTTCGTATTTCTCTAAATTACCATTATATGGGATGTGGACGTGGTTATTGTCCGAATTTAAAAATTTTCAGCCGTTTGATATGTTGTACTAAGGCTAACAACTGTGCCAAGTTTGGGAGAAATTGGTGTAGCGATTACCAAGGTATACACATGTAATCATAATTCTCTCTTCATTCTGATCATTTATGTATACAATTGTCTATACCAATCTGTATTCGTTTTGGCTGCTACAAACAACCGCCATGTGAACAAAGTTATAAAACCTTTGTGCACTCGGGTATAAGAACGAAACACCATTCCTCCGCTTTGACCACCTCCGTATATGTACATACATACATACATATAAATTATGTTGGATTTTGCAAATGGAAATTTTTTGGTAATACATTTTTGGTTAAAAGGACTCACCCTGCTAATTGTAGTGCTGGTGGCTCTTGCTCTAACAGAAAACGTACCCGATTTGGTGTTGATATCAGTATGTCATACTTCTTATTGCTATGACCCGCAGCAGAATTATTATTTGGTTGTTTAGTCTGAAAGTGAATTTTCAAAGCTGTATGTTGTGCTAGTTGCACACATTCCCTATAAATTTGTGCCGCCAATTCACGTGTAGGCGCCAAAACAACAGCACGAAAGCCAACTTTGCTTGGCTTGCGCAAATCATTGATTAAGGGCGCCAAAAAGGCGATGGTTTTGCCGGAACCAGTAGGCGCAGAAGCCATCACATTGCGACCCTGTAACAGAAGGGGCATAGCCTGCATCTGAATGGGGGTTGGAGACCTATATGAAGCAGAAGCAAGATTTTGTAAAAGACGATCAGACATATTATATTCCTTCAGCAATTCTTCAAACGAGGTCATAGGTGGGGGTATGTTTTTTCCACGCACTTTTATTAAATTTTCCTTGCGAAGCAGTGCAATCTGTAAATTATAATTGCAATCAATAAACAAAAAATTTAAAAATTTTGCTAACCATCTCTTCTTTGAGGTTTGCTTCTTTTTCCTCAGCCGTTATTGCCTTTTTGGGTTTTTTGGTTTTTTCCTTGAATATGTCGTTTCCATCAATGTAGTTGAAGGTATGCTCTTCCTCTTCAGAATCAAAGCTTTCGTCTTCCGAATCCTGATTTAAATTCGACACTTTCATAGACCCATCATTTATGGGGTGCATAGTCCTCGACTCTGTCAAATCCGTGGCTGTCTTTATTTTCTGCAAATTTTCCACGTCTATAAAAAAAATGATTATATTCTTTAATAACAGAGCTAGGCTCACACTACATATTGTATTTTCCGCTAGTCTTTTCCGCATATGTATTTCCTTGCACTTTGCTCAAGGCCTTCACGAGCTAACGCGCGTCAAACCCGTAGAGTTACCCAGTTAGCTTAATTTCACGTTGGAACGTCTTTACTTAACATTCATCCAGTCACTCTTCCACTCGAACAGTTGGGCCGTGTATACGTCGCATTGCATCGACTTTGGTGAAACAATTGGAGCGCATGATGCAATAATACAAGGTGGTATCAGTTGTGACAGCTCTATTTGATAATGCCTTAGCTCAGTAGAATAAGAAGAAAAACGGGAGGAAGTTAATCCCCGTTTGGGGAAAAAACATAAAATTTCATATTTTTTTGTAAACAAAATTTACTTTTGTGGCTGCATTTCTTTATTCATTCTGAACGTTTGGAATAAATTCCTTTGTTTACTTATTCTTTAGAACATTCCTGATGATATGTGAACGTATATTTCAAACGCATTCTGTTTATTCCGGCTGTGAAATTGGGTTATCTGGAATGTATAAAGAAACGCAGCAAAGCCGAAGCCAAATTTTCTTTAGTATCGAGTTTCGATACGAGTATTTGTTTTTCGATACCTAATCAGTTTGGTTCAAAAGTATCGATGTCAAAATTACTTGGCAACGATCGAAAAGTATCGAGTATATACTTTTATTTACTGGAATCCTTTCATCCCTATTCGTGGATTTAATTGATAAATTTAACTAAATAGGTAAAAAAATTGTTGGCGCGCATATTCCGGCAAATATATTTATCAAAGGAGTGAAACGAAATATTAAAGATATGGATTCACATGATATATTCCTTCAGTTAACTAGGGGTGCGAGGTTTACGCATTCCAAGCCAAGAGGCGAAATAAGAGTAAGAAACATTTATTGTATTAGATATTAGGGGGGT
>NW_016188562.1:0-3207 GCF_001687245.7 Rhagoletis zephyria
CCAGATGAAGATCCAGATGCAGATGCAGATCCAGATGAAGATCCAGATGAAGATGACTTACTGCACTTGAGCTCACTTCACATTAATTCACCACACCTTAACTTCCCACACCTAAATCCACCACACCTAAATCCGACACACCTTAACTCCCCACACAAAACCCCACCACACTTAAANCCTAAATCCACCACTACTTCACTCCCCACACCTAAATCCACCACACCTAAATCCGACACACCTTAACTCCCCACACAAAACCCCACCACACTTAAATTCACCACACCTCAGCTCACCACAACTAAATTCACCACAACTCTTAAGCCCACACTCCTGAATTCACAACACCGTAACTCCCACACCCAATTCCACCACACCGCGACTCACCACACCAAATTTCACCATATGACATGATATCACTTGATGTGGCATCAATGACAACATCATTTGGCATAAAAAGAACCAAAATAAACAAGATTTTTAATATTACATAATGAAATTTAAAATAATAGTGGCGTTCATATAAATTGATAAACTTCCGATAAACGAAATAAAATGATAATTAAATCAGTTTATCACTTTTGATGAAGACCCCGAATATAATGCAATATAATGATGTTTCCATGTTTTTTGGTTTTTGATATCTTATCTTATATACAAATAGGCAATCATGTTTTCTTTACACCCCTTTTACGGCTAAACTATACCACTAAGGCATAAACAATTATATATCATTAGAAAGGTATTTAGATGCTGATGTGCAGGCATTTTTTCAAATTTCAAATTAGTTTAACATAAAGCGAAAAAATCAATTCAAAAGCGACACCAATACTAATGCCGTACATGTACATGGTTGGGGCGGAAATGCCTCCTAAATGTATGCTTTAATATTTATACTGAATTAAAGCAATCTGCCAAGCAGCAGTTTAGGAATCAGATTTATGAAGACTAGTATCGCCCCGTTGTCGAAATTCGACCTCTTCACTTTTTTCACACACTTTTTCATTTTGCCTTGGACGTGTTTTAGATCCATCAGCACCTGTTAATCGTTTAGCTCACTTACATATGGGTGTTTCCAGCGGAAGGTCCACCACGACAAAAAAATAAAAGTTTTATATCTAACGTATTTACGGGCCGATTTGTCTGCTTTTTAAAATATATACTGGCTATGTAAGTAGAATCATCTTTGCATAAAATGGTCTTCCTAGGTGGTGCCAAGGTCGAGATATTTCGAAAAACCGTATTTATGGTCTGATTTGGTTCGAATTTGGCGTATGTGGTTGAAACATAATAAATCATAGATTTCTAATAAATTGACCCTGAATTGGCGCTGAAGTCAAAATATAAAGTATATTCTACATAAAATACATGTTTTATTTGCGTTGAAAATTCATTTAAAAGCAATATTAACAAAAATATAACGATGGAAATTTATGTCACGTGACGCCACGTCACGTCACGTTTCACACTTGGGGTTGTAAAAGAGAATTGAAACAATTTGCATTAATTCAAAAAACTCTAAAAACAACTAGAATTGCTCCAAATCATATTAAAATAAGTTTCATGAAAATAGCCATCCACAATTCGCAGAGTTTTGCGATTTTGTAAGAAAAGAAAAAATCAACTTCCATTTTTTGTCACGTAACGACACTCTCTTTAAATGCTTATATTTCAGGACCAAGCAGTTCGATTGATTTCATTTTTCGGTTAAATATAGAGCTAATTATGTGCTATACAATGGCCTAAAAAAGTTAAAGAAAACAAATGGTATTCCTTTTTTGTATCACATTGAAATCGTACGACTGTCACGTGCGCCACCATGGGAATGCCCATATGTTGTTTGGAGGAGTAATATACATTCTGTTAAATAATTTAAAAATTCATAGATGTTGAAACCAACTCAGGCACCTACCGGAAAATAAAGCCTTTCGAATAAAAGAAGCTTCATTCAAATTGGTTGAGAAACATAGGAGTATTAGGGAGGAATATATTTGTATGGGATTTCGTTAGCGTATTAATATATAGATAGTAGAAGGTGAAACCAAAGCAGGCATTCATAGGCTTATACGGAAATTGGAATAACTCGGCTCTGGAGCCACCTATCGGGTCCATTTTTTGCAGGTGTATTTCTCTTGATGTTAGTAATATGTATTTTAAATTTGAAGCAACAAACAAAATGCGCACCTCCCCTCTGAAATTCCTTTCGAACAAAAGAAGAATCATTGAAATTGGTTAAGAAACATAGTAGCAGTAGGGAGGAATAAATTTGTATGGGATTTCGTTAGCGTGTTAATATATAGATAGTATATGGTGAAACCAAAGCAGGCTTATACGGAAATTGGGTTAACTCGGCTCTGGAGCCACCTATCGGGTCCATTTCCGCAGGTGTATTTCTCTTGAATTAATAATATTTATTTTGAATTTGAAGCAAATCGGACCATAAATGAAGTTTTTCGGAATAACTCCACTCCTACTCCACCTACTGAAAAAAAACAAACAAAATGCGTACCTCCCCTTTGAAATACCTTTCGAACAAAAGAAGAATCATTCAAATTGGTTGAGAAACATAGGAGCAGTAGGGAGGAATAGATTTGTATGGGATTTCGTTAGCGTATTAATATATAGATAGTAGATGGTGAAACCAAAGCAGGCATTCATAGGCTTATACGGAAATTGGAAAAACTCGGCTCTGGGCCACATATCGGGCCCATTTTTCGCAGGTGTATTTCTATTGATGTTAGTAATACGTATTTTGAATTTGAAGCAAATCGGACCATAAATGAAGTTTTTCGGAATAACTCCACTCCTACTCCACCTACTGAAAAATTAAACAAAATGCGCACCTCCCCTTTGAAATACCTTTCGAACAAAAGAAGAATCATTCAAATTGGCTGAGAAACATAGGAGCAGTAGGGAGGAATATATTTGTATGGGATTTCGTAAGCGTATTAATATATAGATAGTAGATGGTGAAACCAAAGCTGCCATTCATAGGCTTATACGGAAATTGGAATAACTTGGCTCTGGAGCTATCTATCAAGTCCCGTTTTTGCAGGTGTATTTCCCTTGATGTTAGTAATATGTATTTTGAATTAGAAGCAAATCGGACCATAAATGAAGTTTTTCGGAATAAGTCCACTCCTACTCCACCTACTGAAAAAAAACAGAAAATGCGCACCTCCCCTTTGAAATACCTTTCGAACAAAAGAA
>NW_016188562.1:3592-4110 GCF_001687245.7 Rhagoletis zephyria
ATCATTCAAATTGGTTTGAGAAACATAGGAGCAGTAGGGAGGAATTGATTTGTATGGGATTTCGTAAGCGTATTTTTTATAGATAGTAGATGGTGAAACCAAAGCAGGCAATCATACTCTTATACGGAAATTGGAATAATTCGGCTCCGGATCCACCTATCGGGTCCATTTTTTGCAGGTGTATTTATCTTGATGTTAGTAATAAGTATTTTGAATTTGAAGCAAATNAAAAAACAAATAAAATGCGCACCTCCCCTTTGAAATACCTTTCGAACAAAAGAAGAATCATTCAAATTGGTTGAGAAACATAGGAGCAGAAGGGAGGAATATATTTGTATGGGATTTCGTTAGCGTATTAATATGTGACCTGGTCTACGAAAAGGGAGCTTACGTGCGAAAACTAGTTTTCTGTGAAAAAGCTGTTAAAAGTGCAAAGCATCTCATCTTCCATCCGAATCAACCAGTGCGGTTGGAATAACTCGGCTCTGGAGCCATCTATCGGGTCCATTTTTTGCAGG
>NW_016188563.1:0-4110 GCF_001687245.7 Rhagoletis zephyria
AGCGAACGACTCGGCCATTCAGTCGATTACTTCAGTTGAAACGAGGAGGTTGTGCGCGCACGATTCTGGAATTCAAGAAAAACGCAAGCACNGCATGCCACATAAATCGTCGAAGCTGCAGCGCGAAGCGAAAAGATGGCCAACTCCCATCTTTTTGCGCGCTTTGACAATCAGCCAGTTTAATATTTATTTTGTTTCGTCCAAATTCGAGTTTTCATGCAGAAACATAAAACTTAATTACATTGCTGATAATTTTAAAGCAAAATATATGAAATCCACAGCAACTTTGACTAGTAAAAAAGCGGTACAAAATTGTTTTCTTGGCGTTCATTGTGGCATACCTTTTGCGTCTGGCGCTTTGCTGGCAAAGTTACAAATGTCACGCAAAGCTACAAAGTTTTATCTGGCATCAGCTTAATTTTCGACAAAAACTGCGCGCTGTGAAGCGTGCAAACAACGCAACATGCCTCGGCAACAGCTTATGCGAGCACGGTTGCCATTTCCAATTTATTTTTCGGACCAAAATATTTACCAAATGGTAAAAAATGGACCAATGTTTATTACATCAGGAAATTGAGCGGAGCTTATTCCTCTTTATCAAGATAATATGCGAATTCAGTTTTTATAAAGATTTTTTTTTTACATTGCATCCAAAATGCATTACAATTGTATATTATTAAATTATATTATTTAAAGCTTTAAATTATATTTAGTTTCTAAAGTGCGCTTTTATTAATGCTAAATCAAAAAAATTGCGATCAAATGCCGCGGAACTGTGACGCAGACTAAAAATGTTATGAACTCAATCACACAATTCTCCAAAGACCGCTTCACCCAATCCATTTTTAATTAAACTTACTTGATCCTAAAAACTTTCTATGGTGGTACAGTTTTTGAAGTTACCTTCACTCAACCTCATCTTGCGAAATTGAAATTCAATTATGTCTGTAACATTCACCAATGCACATTAGGTCAAATGATTCATTTGGCTGTTCGAAAGTCCAATTTCGTAAACGCAGTTTTACATTATTTTTTGTTGCCATTCTGTAGGGAATACTCCAAAATAACAAAAACTTCACGTTGTTTTTGTGAAACAAAAAACACCGTAAGACATCAATCACAAAAAGTTACACTTTCAAAACGTTATTGATACGTTGCTTGCGCAACCTGTTTATTTCTTAAGTTTCAAGTGAATTTTGATGTGTATACATCTTTGGTTTCGGTAGGGAGAAAATTTGCGAAGCTGTAACGCATATCCCAACACAAAATTTCGAAGGGCTTAGCATATGTATTTCAGCATAAAATTTTTATTTTCATTAGAAGCACCCTGTGATTGCTTGCTATTGTAAATGGTTGCATACATTTAGGCATATGCTTAGTAAGAGGAAATGCGCTACAATTGATTATTACTTCCGATTATTTAAACTCCGCATATGCATACGGCTTTGTACCTATGTATGTAAATAAATATGTATGGACTCATTTGTTGCAACTGGGCATGAATCACGTAACTTTGAAACGATAGTCGTTCAAACGATACTGACAAAACGATGTTGTCAAAACACTGATTTATGCATTTGTGTTGCTGTTACGTGTTACTGTTACTGTTACGTGAGGCAAAACTGGAATCGAGTTGACGATATCGCACAAACGATCAAACAATTTTTGATTTTTATGAAGCAAGAGAATCTCGCTGGTTTTGATATTTGTAGATGGTTTTCGGCATAGGTTTAGTAGTCTATTTTGATAAAAAAAACAAGGCGAAAATTAAAAAAAATACTGAAATCATTTTAACTGGGACCGTTGATAACTGATGAACATACATGACTATATGTATGTATAATATGCATATGTATGGATGATATAATAGCTCTGATCCAATACTTTTCGTGTAAAATCCTGGAAAAAGGTCAAACAGCAAAATCACTCTCTGAAGTAAGAGTAAAAAGTGAGTAACAGCTAAACGTACGGAACAAAAAAGCATCGGGTAAAATCCTGCAACTTCAATCTCTACACAACTCTCCCAAAAATCGATCTCATTTACATGAACCACAGATTATATTCCGAAAAGAAAAACTAAATTTAAAAATATATACAAATAGAAATACTCAAACTATAAGCTCAAAAACAATAACTGATGCGGTGTTTCCAAGACATTTTAACGCCCTTGAGTCACAAGTATATACAATTATCATATTTTATCAATCATACCGATAATTTCATGTATTAAAAGAATGAATAAAATTAAGAATTAATAAAATTAAGTGAAATTAATGTTTAATTTCTAACCTAACCTACATTTGTTTGTATGTAACTGAATCGCCTAATAATAGCTTTACACATAAAAAGATTATCCTAATTTTCGGGCTTAACTCCCTAATCTGTTATTAGAAAAAGAGATTAGCCATGCAAAATTATAATTAAAAATATCTCAGATTAAACCGATAACTTTTTGGTGTCCAACCTAGTTTTATCGATTATCGATTTTTAATAAAATATTCAGTTAAAATATATTTAAATGGCATAATATGTGTTGCAGAAAAAAGTGACCACGGTGGCACAGAGAAGAAGTTTAACTTTTCCTCGAGATGTGTGAATAACAAGCACAACCAATTTGGCAGCTAATGAGCTTTGATTGAGATTATATTTATATGTAAACGTACTTTTATGCTTTGCCGTTCGCATATGTTTACACATAAAATTTCATGAGTATCTAGTACTCACGCCTTTTTTTTATAAAGTTGAAATAATTATAGGAACATTTTAATTGGAAAATAAAAATATAAGTGAGTGCCTATGTAAATAGCCCATTTTAATGGTGATAAAGTGATAATGGAGCAAAAAAAAGCAGCCTCAATTTGGATTACATTTCATCTCCTGTAGCGTAACCATGACTGTGTTACAAAGAGGAAAATCTTTGAGAGGATCTACAGATTGCAATTTCGAAATTTTTTGCCCAAGGTGAATAGAGCTTTGAACATTCTTTTCACAAATTAGTTTCAAAAACGTTCGTATTCTTTTCAGGAGGTTATCAACGGTTTTTGGTAAATGTGTCACACAGCAGCATTAGCATTCTGAATATAAATAATATCGGCGGAGAATTGGGGAATTCTGAAACCTTAAGTGAAAACGGAATATTTTATGAAGACTAACTGCCTTATGAATCTCTCATCATGGCATATCTGCGAGACATGTACTAAATTTTTTTTTATTTAGGAATTTCTATAATGCCATAATTAATCGCTAGATAAAACCATTTATGTACATATGAACATACTTCTTTTAGTATGTAGCTCCTTTTAAGGGGGAGGTACAGGCGGCAACTCTATTCAAAAAATAAATCCTTATTGTACGTATTCAGGGCCAGGCCCTTTCATTTGACACCTTATTTTTTAATCCAACGAACCGTGCAGATTTTATAATTTTTAAAAAGGTAACAATCCTATTCAAAATTATAAGAAACTTATTTCATATCTAGAGGCCAAGCCCTTTCATTCTAAACCTCATTTTTGAAAATCGAATGAACGGTGCAAATCTTATGCAATTAACAAAATTGCCTTCGCTTAGAATAGTATCTCTCATGATACAAAAAAAGAAGGTAGTTTCACTTTGAGATTTTTTGACATAAACTGTGTTTATGACGTTTATACTTTTCGTAAATTGCTCGAGTATCACTGCCACCTCAACAAATTATTGTTTTGGAAGTTTTATTATTTTTTAAAGAAATTTTTTATGCATTAAAAAACAACAACACGCAAGGTAAATTTACGTAATTCATCGTATTAGCATAGCTGTTAATAAGTGAGTATTAATTTAAAATACCTTAAATTACCTACCGCAAAAAAAAATTGGCATTATATGCAGTGTTCCATGAGATATTATTATAGATATTAGGATGTTGCTTTAATTTGGATCCTTAGAGGACATATGACCAAGGGAATAGTTAAAAGGTAGCTTATCGTCAATTAAAGCACTATGGAAGCATAAACTTAGAGGGAGGTAAAAAAATTTACAGATGAACTACTCCGAAAAGTGGTTGGAACAGGCAAACAACACCTTGATGAAGTTACCATGCACGTGGCCATCCCGAAATATGCAGCTAATCGTACT
>NW_016188564.1:0-4110 GCF_001687245.7 Rhagoletis zephyria
ACTTCTAGTGTTACCACTATTTTAAAATAATTTATATGTATAAAATAGTCATGATCGCCGAAAGTCAACACATTCTACGCTTGGTTGAAAAGTCTGAAATGATAAAATTCCTAGCAAAGGTCACTCAATTTCCCTGTTATAATATACCTACGAGAAAAACTTTAACTGAAGTTTTGATTCTCAAAGTTTACAGCGATTTAGAAGCAAAAATTAAAAGTGAGCTACGTGGAGCGTTTGCAGTGTGCTTATCTATCGCTGGCTGCACATCTTCTACCAACTCAAGTTTTATTGGTGTTACAGCTCATTGTTGTATTTATAAAAACCCAAAGCTTTTGTTCAGCTCTTTTATGTTGCGAAGACTTTGATGCTAATCACATCGTTTTAGAAAAATAAATTAACTTTCTTAATAAAATTTTTTAATTGCTAAACAATACCTAACTTGATTTGTATCTATATAATACACAATTTTAAATGTGGGATATCTTGATTTAGTGAAGGCGTGCCGGCTTAAATTAAATGGAAGTGGATCTTGGACGCAATTCTGGTAGGCTATAGTTCGAAGCCTCATAAGATAAGGATATAGTTTTTTTCACTTTCTTGTTGGTTTGACTATAATTCTAACATTGATCGTTCATTTATTCTCTTCAGATGATGATTTTTTTTATTTTTAAATAATTCCCAGAAGCCTATAGGGAGTTAAAGGGGCATGAATGAATTTTCTTAATGTTAAGCCCACCTTTTCCCCCTCTATCCACCTCACCAAAATCACGAAGCAAATAACTAAACATTTCCCTGCTGAACTACTTAACTAAGTGATTTGAACTAGAATCTCTGATCACTAAAATGCGCTAAACTTCCCAACTCTAATTTAGCACTCACACCGAACACCGTACCGAGCATATATACATACATGCTGTAAATAAAGGGGAAACGTTTTAATAAATACATACTCTTAATATTTAGATGAACATTAGCAAAAAAATTGCATGATTAACGGCATGTTTGGAATTTTTGAGACTTTTATCTTTAAAAGTATTATTTCGGGATTTTCTTACGTTTTTCTGCACATTTTATTATTTTTGAAAGGTTTTGGGATTTTTCCGACAGCTTTCGTAACTTTTTGTGTTTAATATAAAAAGTACCTGTTATTTTCCAGAAAAAAATACCAAATTTTGATTTCTGTTTTTCTACATACAAGCATATCTAAAGTCACAATATTTTAATTCACCAGAAAGTCATGTTCCTAAATACGGTAGAAGTATTATGTATTTGGCACTTATCGCAAGATTTCTCTTAACCCTCTAATGAGGTGGTCCCCTAGATTTTGAGAGCTGCTCTAGACATCTGTAGATCTCATGACAACCAGTATCATAAGAGAGGCCATATACTTCAAACTGCTATCTCAGATCCCCTTCTCGTGCAATCGTCTGCTTCAAAATTTCCCTGAAAACCACAGTGTCGCCAGACCCAGTACAAATTAACAATAAGCTGTCGAAGAGATTGTAGGGAACTTCAGCATTATTGAACGCGTATTTGGAATTAGTTGTTACTGAACCACAAGAGCCTTGATAACAGTTTGACTGTTCCCACCGAAGTAGAGTTTTGATGCAGCAATTTAATTTCCAACGGAAAAGTAAATTCAGAAAACTTCTAAATACTTGTGCTAATAAAGCATGTGTTTTAAAGATATAAAATATAAAATAATGCCGATATGTAATTTGGCTCCGTCAAGTGCCGAGCAGTGCAGAAAACTATGAGAGATGAGAACTAAACGTACATACGTACGCGCTATACATTCTAAGAATCTTTTTCTTTGATATAAAATAAGACAGAAAGGAATTTACTAAAAATGGTTCCCAGCATTCTCAAAACACAATTGAATACTTTTTATAAAAGTTACTCCCAAAAAAAGTCTTTGCCTTTTGCCTTCATATTGCACAATTACTCTAAGTGACAATGACAGGCAGACAGACCAGTCAGTGTCCGATGCTGACAGACAAAACAAAGAAAAATTTTTGTACCCACATTAAGCTTAAGGCCTTTGAAAGGCGTGTGATTGCTACCAACCGAGTAGAAAACAAAAGTGCAAAACATTACACCGAAAAAATATAAAAATAAAACAATGTGTAAAGAAAGTAGCCGAAAATCAGCAACAATAAAATATTAAATCAATTGAAATTAGCGTTAAGAAACATTCATTGGAAACACACTCAAATAAGCTTATACATACACACAAAACATTAATATTTTCAAAAAAGCAGAGAGTCAATAACAAGGTAGACAGCGCGACAGCAAATACGAATTGCTCCGCCGACGCACAGTACCGCATTTGTAAGCAAAAATTCAAAAAATTCGTTGTCTGCAATGGAAACGTGTTTGGTATTTTTGTAAAGGCAATTTATTCACTAACAAGAATTAAACCTATATTTTCCTTTAAAATAAATTACACTTTAAGAATGCTAAAATTACACAAAACACGCTGCGACTCGTAAACCTAAGGTTGGGTCTTGGATTACGGATCTGTGTACCGTTTTTCTAAACCAGGTCTTTTCCCAAGATATTTGAATTTTAAATTTGCATTGTGAATGAAAATGAATTCCAACTTTGACATGGAAAAAGTTACTCATACGTATGGACATTTACAAGGCGTATGAGTAAAATTTTTCCTGCTCGTATTTCATATAAAAAAAAACCATTAAACACTTTCCTTTTAATAGCTTAATTTTTTATAAAGTGGTAGGCTAGGCTTTACCATAACTGAAACAATTTAAAATACAAAGCTGAATTTAAAAACTTGAAATTTTCCCTACAGTCTTATAGTCGCCAGAAAGTCACTACAGTTAAAAATTTAATAGTAAGAATTTTAAACAGAGCATAGATACCTTCACGAATGTCAAAAATAAATTTTTTGAAAAAAAAAATGTTTGATTTTTTTTTTTTTCTAAATATATAGTAGAGAATTATAGAAATGCAAATTTGGTACTTAATTACTGAAGAAGTGTTCTTTCGGTATTAAAAAATAAATATTTATTAATTTCTAGAAATGGAAAATTTTAATAGATTGCATTATAATACGTTAATAGTAAAAACACATGTTTAAAACAAGCTTTCTAAGTATGAACGCACCATAAATACGGGTTTCCAAATTTATCTAGACTCCTACGCCACCTATCGGCAGTTACTCTTTTTCATATAAGTAATATATATTATAACTAAGAACCGAATTGGACCACAAATAGAGGTTTCACAAATGACTCAACTCCTGCGCCACCTAGTGGATCATATTCAGTAACAGGTAAATTTTCATGTAAAAATCCTACCATAATTCTATGTTTTCAAATAATATATATGGAAGGGAAACACTGTGCGAGGAAGAAAAAAAAATACTGTACAAATAGTACGACTAAAAAATGTGCAAATGAAGAGATTGAAAATTATTGTGCTGTCAACAACGACCATAATGACAGAGGCAGCCAAAACAAAAAAATAAAATTACACCAAATGGCAATCAAAAATCATCTAAATATATCTGTTGACTATTCCTTTTTTTTCACAACGCACATTCATCAACTCAACAGCCCTCAGTCCCATTCACTTTTGCGTAAAATTAGTTGATTTAGAGAAGGCCTTGTATTTGTTGCTGTTGGCTATTAACAGCTGTTGCTTTTCCCCACACTGTCGCACAAGATTGGCTTATCTCAAGTTGGTGATAGCAAAACACCTTGCGACTACGATGATTTTTGTTGTCGCTGTTGTTGTTGTACATTTTACACCCAACACAATGTCACTTGCTTGATGCTATTCGAAACTCGTGCGATTGCCATCGCAACCATTACTGCTGTCCGTCCACAGCCGCTGTTTACACATCGTCCGTACACCCACTCACCAACAATGGCCCACTAGAGGCCATTTACCATTACCCCGGGCTTCAATGTGTTGCGCCAAATAATTCATTTTCAGCCTGTCGCTTTTAGTTTCAACAACTGGCAACTGAATAACTTTGTTTTGGTCCTGCATAGTTTGGTTTGTAGCATGCTTTTAGGCGCGCGTTTGCATGCATTTGTAGGCATGTGTGTGTGTTTGTGTGTTTGTTTGTCATACACACACACA
>NW_016188565.1:0-4110 GCF_001687245.7 Rhagoletis zephyria
TGGCTGCCAGCTGACCAACCAATACCAAAGCGGCATACTAACCAACTGCTGCGTGCCAACTCTGTGTCTATGTAAACATTTACTGGTTTTTTTCATAAGCTTACTGATTTGACAGGAGGTATAAATTTAATCGCAAAATTATGAACGGTAAAAAAATGTTTAAAAGTATGAAAAACGTGTATAATATTGGTTAAATGCTCAGTTTATTAATTTTGAATATTAATGTTATAGTTAAGTGAAAGCACATGCAAGCATATTAAAAAGTGTTAATAAAATTTGCTTAAATTAGCAAGTTGTTATAAAAGTAATTCACCAAAAACGCCATAACAACAAAGTCTCAGAAAATGTCACAATTTTCGTTGTAAGCAATTTGAGTGCAAAAAGCGGCAACAATTTGTGTGGACTCTTCATCGAAACCGCATGTATTTCTGCATAAAATTAGCACACTGTTAGATAACACTTAGAAAACTGCATATGCATATGCGCATCCGTGCGTATGCTCAGCGAATATAAACTTTATAGTAGCAATTTCCATGAAATTTGCATATATGCACATATTTTCCAGCCAGCTGTAACTTAGAATAACTAGTGGAATTGTTGTATCGGAATTGTGATACATTGTATCATGACAGGGTAGGTAAAGAAAATATATATATACATTCACAAAGGAATATGAAAAATATGAGGCAAACTATTTGGTTGCGTTTGCAATGCAAATTAACGTTAAGTGAGCAACTTCGATTTGGTAATTAAGTTTTAAAGTTGCGCGAACAAAAGTGCCTTTGAGCGAGTTAGCTAGCAAGGAGAATATTAATTCTTCGGTACTCTAACTTAGTATGGCACTACGCATATAGTATAAGCATTGCAAGATATGCCTGTTGAAATTTTGTGCTTTTTTATTGCTTTTAGTCAAAGTGCTATAAAGTTTCAAAAGCTTGCTATATTTTCGGACTCATATATATTAGCTTCTAGGTAGATTAATATTGCCCCAGAAGTTCTCAGCCGCTATGAGTTACAAAGTTTTTTTTCAATGTTTTTTTTTTTTTATCTAAATAGTTCACTTAGTGCCGGATCACTGCCTGTAAGAACGCTGTGTCAACGGTCGAATATTGACAACTCATAACTGGCAATTTTTTTGGAATATTATTATCTAGCAACTTCTTTTGATGCAAGTTGTATTAGAACTTTTTTTTATGTATAAAACCCAATTTCGGAAAAATTGCCAGTTATGAGTTGTCAATGTTTGACCAGCGATGTGTATTTCCGCATTTAAACAGGACCTGCAGCCCGTTTCTGTAACGTTTCTCTAGCGATTATTTCCCTACTGGTAGAAAATATACGTCATGGTAATGAGCAGTAGAGAACAAGGCAACGAATTCATATCTGAATTCGCCTTGGTAGAGAATTGGTACAGAAACAAGCTGCTGGGCGTATACGTAACTTTTTTCGGCATATGAATTGACGTTGCTCATACGCCATGTAGTGTTATTGGAAGTCACCAGAGTACGAAAATACCTATCAACATTTTCAAAAGTTTTTAAAATGACAAAAATTCCACGAGTAATATTCAAACACTCACAGAAATATGGGAACAAATTTAAAGACAAAAATCAAACTTATTTGTTGGAAGTTTTTGGTTCAGAGAAATATTTTCATTTTATTTTATTTTCGTTTGTTTTTCTCTGTGAAAAACGAAGTTATATTATTCGTTAAAAATTAGTTTCCATGTCTTGTGTCAACAACATATAAACGGTTCTATAGGAAAGTAAAAAAAAAATATTATTCTGACTGCCGTAAAAAATTTTTGAATTTATTGCATTTATTCAAAATTTTCGTAACTATCCTTAACACTAGTTGTGTTTTCGTGTTCTCCAACAAAAAGTATCCAGTAACTTGCCAGTAACCAAATTTCGGAGAGTAAGCCAATAGTTACTCCCAATGAATGAAATATGCAAGAAAGTACGAAAACGTAAAACCAGCAAGAAGTTGCTAGTTTCATGAACAGCTGATTAATTTGTTATTTTCCGATGAAATTTTCTTAGAAAACTAGCCTTTTCCATATTACTATATATTTAAATAGGTTTATTTTGTCAATTGCAATTCGAAAAGCACCACAAACAATTATTTTGTTAATGTGAATTACATTAAGCATCATGCTATCAGCTGTTTTTCTTACTAGCAAATAGTTGCTAGTAAAAATTTATCTAGTAAATCCAGTAAAAAACCAGTAAAATTAGAACTGGACTTACTGGATAGTTTAGTAGCTCCGCCACCCTTTTCGGGCTAGTTAGAGCATTTGTGACTTTTCAAACAAAGTTTGATATTTATTTGGGACCTTTCCAGGTTTTTTCGGTACTTTTCGTTAAATTTCAGAACATTTTCGTGTCTTTTTAGGATTTTTTTCAACACTTCTCGGATATTTCGGTACCCTCTTGTTCAACTTTTCGGTATTTTACGGCACTTTGTTTACTTTTTTCCGAGTATTCTTGGATTTTTTTCGTGACACTTCGGTATTTTTAAGAACGTTTTTGGAAACTTTTGAGGCGTTTCAACACTTTCTGAAATTTTTCGTGATTTTTGAAGTTTTTGCAAGACCGTTCCAGGCCTATTCTGCGTTGGTAACAAAAATTTTGTTACCGGTAAATAAAGTTCCTGGTAATTTTTAAACCCTTTTCGCATTCTGCGCACTGGTAAATTTTGTTACCATCTCATAAGCAGGTAACAAAATATTGCCCCGTGAAGTACACAACACCCCAATTTATACAAAACTTCATAGCTGAATTGCTGAATAGATTAAATTGTTACTAAGGTTCTGCTAAGGTTGCAGTTACAAGGAGTGGTGTTATTGTTTGGTAACACAATTTTCCCGTGTCAAAATGTTCGGTAACAAGCAGAATAGATATGTTCGTTATTTTTTTTAGCACTTTTCGGACTTTTTCGAATGCTAAGAATTTTTGTTAAAGACTTTTAGGGAGATATCGTCGCTGACATGTCGAACTATCTTGTCGGTAATAAACCATTAATTTAATTTAAGACGAAAATTAGTTATTTTTTATTTTTAACAGTTACTTAATTGTTGGTTTTGTTCTATTGTCTCATATTCTGTGTAAGGTGTATATTATTTTTATACCTTTACTTTGTTGTACTAAAAATGAAGGCAATTATTACTTATTAGAAGGCAATTATCACCATTTTGATAATAAACGAAATGAAATATTTTCGCGATCCTTTGGGGGTTTTCTAAGCGCTCTTGGGACTTTCGGTATTTTTTCTTAAACCATCGGACGTATGTGCGGACCTTTCAAGGACTTTTCTGTAATTTTAAGGGACTCTTCGCATATTTCTATGAAATTTCCATAGTATTTCGGGGCGTTAGAGTAGTGGAATATAGGACCACCTTAATTAAATACGATTTTTTTTGGCAAGCCGTGCAGTCCAGACTCCTTGTGCCCACAGAAATGCTCTTAATGAAATTAAGTATTAAAGATGGTGGACATTTTAATCGCATCCACTAGAGGACAGCTCAGAATTGACCGTTTGCAAGTCGGCAAGTAGGCGTACTCAGCCAAAGAATAGCTTAGTACTTCCAGATCTTTATGGAGGCATGTATACCTATCCTTTTGTTCGGTTGTGAGCAGAAGTCTCTGCCATAAAAAATACTCCACTAATTGAGTGCGATTCAGCACTTCATCGGAAAGCCGAGTAGTTAAAATATATTCCTATAGAAAAGTGTGTCTTAATTTGTTTAAGGATTGCACGAAGGATTTACACGGGTTGTATTTATTAGAGAATTTCTCCATGTGTATCAGAATAGTAGGCAGTGAGCTGAAATCAAAGATTGCCTTTTACTCTTATCTTGTCTGACCTAATATAACCTGATTCAAAATACCAAAAAAAAGCAGCAAACATTTTCCTTCAAAAATATCAACAACGAATTAGTGTCGCCACAAAACGCTTGGCGTGCGAAAGCAAATCAGTACAATGTGAATTCCCAACAATTATCAAAGCAACCAATTGAGAATGCGCTACAACACAACTACACAAATAGCACACAATGAGCAAACGAATGCAGAACTACATGAAACTAATGTGTTCCTATGTAAAACATTT
>NW_016188566.1:0-4110 GCF_001687245.7 Rhagoletis zephyria
TAATTGTTGGTTAACATGTTGCATGTTTGCAGCTTTTAAAGATTGGCTTTTCTAGCATGGGAACTGGCGCAGATTTTTAGATGCTTGTGTTTTTAAAATAAAACACGAAAAATCGGATTTGTTGCTTATGGTGATAAATATATGAATTTTTTTAATGATTTTAGTAGAATTCGTTTAAAATTTGGATTAGTAAAATGTGTAAGGATTTTTAGGATTTTGTTTAATGACTTTAATATATTTGCGAAGAGTAGGAGCACATCTGCACCATTAGATATCAGCGGTCCTTTTGTGATACAACTACGAACGGAGACTGCTAAGCTAGATTGAAAGGCGCTATAGGCCGAGAACGAAAATTCGTAATGGGCAGATATCAGGCAGGGGTAGCTTATCAGATCCAGTTAGAAACGGTGACTCAAGGTGTTAGACGGCAGCTTCGCAAAATCGAGGCAACTTAAGAAAAGGGTTGAAATAACTCAAATTCGTTCTCTTCCATGTAGCTGGAACAGTCGTCCTTAGTCTTATCCATCGGATTGTGTTCCTGTTAATACACCCATCAGAATTGAGAATTGCGGTTTTGTGAGTCCAAACGTAATCCTTGACCACCTGGTGCACATTTGGAATTAATAGAGCGCTCATTGCACGGACCCATACACAAACCTTCGTGCCAAGCTTCGACCCATTGATGTATAAGTTCGCCAGTGCCTTTCTTTCCACTTATCCTTAGGTAGGAAATGCACTGAGAGTGAGCTAATTGCTATCAAGCTATCCATGACTGGATGAAGAAATATCAACCTGGGGTAAGCCCTGAATATTAGTTTATTATTTGCTGCCTTTAAATCCTGAATGGCTGCAATCAGCTCACCGACTCTGATATTCGTAAACAGTTAAACTGAATTAAGTATTCTGCCTTACGTTTATTCACCAATCTGGCTTGAGTAGATTCTATTTTTAACTTCCACTTTTTAGTATTACCAAATGTGAGATCGGATCAAACTATTTTCATTAGATTTAAAAACATATAATCAAAATATATTTTTAAATAAACTGGCAACGACTTGAGCTCATTTACTACATCGAAGCTCATTTCACCAAACTGCACATCTACTGTCACAATCAGCTAATTGCATGCAAACGGTTCAGTCAGCGCACTTAGCACGCAATGCAAAGCAATGAGCAAATATTATCTTAAACGCCACGCACTCATTAGCACTCAAAAAATACAGAACAAAAAGCTCAAACATTGCGCACAATCAGTTTAATGTTCCAGTTACGCTGTGTGTGTGGTCCCAGCGGTCAGCTGCCAGTCATCGATGGCCAGTGGCCAGTGGCCAGTTGCTGACTCACAAGCCAGCAGTCGCAGCGCGCACATGCGTATTCCAGCTGACCAAAGCTGTGCGACTGATTGGCCCGTTAGCGCGACGGCTGTGTGACTCTACATGTTACATAATCTTTTAGAGTTTACTGCACTAAAAGTCAGTACTGGCGCACCAAACTACGCTTGCGTGTGTATGCTCTCGGTCAATTGCCTGTCGCGCTGTTTAGTTGATGAGCTGTAAAAATAATTCCATATTGAAAATGTTAATTGAAAATGCGATTTTCATAGGGTAGGCGAATTGAAAAATCTAAAAACAAAACAGAAAAACTTGAAAACAATGAAAGAGCTTGTCAGGTCATAAACACCCAAGTAAAACTGAGCACCTTGGTGGCAAAGGAAAAAATGCGCTAACAAAGTGTAGCAACCAATTGCTGTAATGTATCGCTGTTGGTGGTCAATAGACCACCACAGCATGCGAATTTTTATTGGCGCTCTGGTGTGTTTAATATGCTTGCCATAAATACGAAAACCCACAGAAATTTTAGCTACATATATGGAGCATTTGCATATAAGTCGTACTCCAGACATGCCAACTTAAGATGCGCTTCCTTATGTAAAGGTGTTTAAAGCTACATTGTGTCAACTCAATTTAGGATTAGCTACATGGCATATTTATGCGTGGAAATTACTTTCCGGAATTCGAACTTATACGGATCTGAGGCACTCTTAACACGTTTCTCGCACCAGGGTGGTTATTGGTGGTATGGTGTCCCGCATGCCGTCCTTATTTTTGACATAAACTCGTCATAGTACCCGGAGTGACGTTTCTTTATTAGCAAAGGTGGGTGACCCACTAGGCCAGGCTTTTACCGGAAAGCTACGCTAAGACAACTGACAAACCGCGGCATAAATGAAAGAAGTTGTAAGAGCACTTGTAGTCCTGCAAAAAAGTCACCGACATTGTCCAAATATGGTCGAGCGTATGGTCTCTATCTAACCCAACAAAATACTTTAACCGAATGGACGCTGTCGAACACAAGTAGGTGACTGACTGCCTAATTTGCTAAGAACTAGTGCGCAAGCTACCAGCAATGAATTTCGAAGCCTCATAAAGAAAAGAAAGGCAGCTAAAGCTATTACGTCTAGGGGCATTAATATCATCAAAACGGTTATTTTTATCATCCTCATAGATATACTTCACACGGTGCTACCGTTGAGAAAATTTTGGTTATAATCTATCAATACAATCTATGAATACAATATTAATGCGATTTTTGGATTGTAATTCATCTAATACGTCAATGTCATGATGAATGATGATGTTTTTAGCCACGGCTCATGGTTTTATTAAATTCTCACTTATTCGAAGAAGTATATTCAGAGGTTTTTTATCGCTTTCTTAACTCAGTTTGACCAACAAATGAAACTCTGGGTCCAGGAACTATCACTGGATATCTGAAAAGGCCTTGCAAGCAAAAGCAATATATGTATTAGTAGGCTAACATAAATTTTGTTGGCCTTCGTTTGGCGATTATGCTGAACCGAGTTTGAAACCAAAAACACCATTGAAAAGGTATTTTATTCAAATAACGAGAGTTTTCGATTTTAAAAATTGATTGAACATTACGGCTGAAGTCGCAAACTCGTGAATTCGATTTGAGTTTGATTTGCTAGTCGTAAATAATTTTCGCATGCCCATATGACGAGCACGAATACGAATACGAAGATAGATATTATTTAGTAGGAAAACGAATACGAAAGCGTATATGAACACAAATAAATACTAATACGAATATGAAGATGAACACGAATACTAACATGAATAGCGATACGAATACGAAGAGAAATACGGAGACAAGGACGAATACGGCGGGGAATGCGAAGACAAATACCAGGGCAAATGTGAATATGAAGAGGATTCGAAAACAAAGACGAATACAAAAGCCAAAACAAATATGGAGCTTAATTCTAAAACGAATCGACAACGAAGTCGGAAATGAATACGTAAAAGAATATGGTGACGGATAAGAAGTGGAATGTGAATAATTATGCGAAGATGATAAACCGGTTTTAGTTTACATAGTTTTCATACAGAGAAAATGCTTATCTTGGCCAAAAATTGCAATAAAACTATTAACTGTAGAGTTATTTTATTTAGAAAAAAGCAAAGCAAAATATCAATATTTCTAGAAAACCGCCTGTTTGGAAAAACCGAGTCAATCACCCCAATAAAAGTGTTTAATTTATACACCTAGGACAACGAATATTGTCTCCATTCAAAATCTGGATCATACCACCCTCAAAAGAGTTGAATTTTATAAATAGCGTAAAAATGGTTTTCTGACGTGCCCAATATAATGGACAAATCCAAGAAAATGGCTAACGTAGATACCACCCTTATGTCAGTAATATCGATATTTTAGTCTCGGCGATACAATTTGTTTGCTTCAAACTTTATTCAAGTAACCAGTTTCAGTACTTGCCCACCCTATCTGGGTTCTTGTCACCCTATCGTACCACCTTAATGTCATTAAGTTCAATTTCGCTAAAAATCATTAGACTTTCGATTATTCCATTAATTTTAAATTCACTTTATTTTTTTTGTATCCATTTTATAGCATTTGAGAATATGGTGGGTAAGTACCAGAATGAGGTTTTTGAGGTTAATGAACTTTGCAACAAAAAAATCTCTTCGATCTAAATCAAACTTTAATATCCGACTGTAAATGCCGAATATTTGAAGACAAATGTAACAAGTAAGAAAGGCTAAGTTCGGGCGGAGCCGAACATTAAAT
>NW_016188567.1:0-4110 GCF_001687245.7 Rhagoletis zephyria
GGATGTGGGCGTGGTTATTGTCCGATTTTTAAAATTTTCGGCCATTTAGTATGCTGTATCAAGGCCAACAACTGTGCCAAGTTTGGAAGAAATTGGTGCAGCGGTTACCAAGATATTCACATGTAACCATAAGTGGGCGTGGCTACGCCCATTTTCCAAAAATTTATAATATTCTTATTTTTCGTCTAAAAATTTTTGTAAATATCAATTTTGAGTGAATACTCTTCAGTAGTTACTAAAATATCGCAGTTTTCGTATTTCCGAAAATTACCGTTATATGGAAAGTGGGCGTGGTTATTGTCCGCTTTTTAAATTTTCGGCCATTTAGTATGCTGTGTCAAGACCAACAACTGTGCCAAGTTTGGAAGAAATTGGTGCAGCGGTTACCAAGATATACACATGTAACCATAAGTGGGCGTGGCTACGCCCATTTTCCAAAAATTTATAATATTCTTATTTTTCGTCTAAAAATTATTGTAAATATCAATTTTGAGTGAATTATCTTCAGTAGTTACTAAAATATCGCAGTTTTCGTATTTCTGGAAATTACCGTTATATGGGAAGTAGGCGTGGTTACAGTCCGATTTCGCCCATTTTCAATACCAACCTACCTTGGATTAAGGGAAATCTACATACCAAATTTCGTTGAGATATCTCAATGTTTGCTCGAGTTATCGTGTACACGGACGGACGGACAGACGGACAGACGGACGGACAGACAGACATGGCTTAATCGATTTCTTTTTTCATCCTGATCATTTATGTATACATTTGTCTATACCTATGTATCTCGATTCGATTTGGCTGTTACAAACAACCGTTATGTGAACAAAATTAATATACCCTTGTGCACAAGTGCGCTCGGGTATAAAAAAGGTGCGTTCATTTTCACTCAATATTCTTGTTTTAGTAACGAAAGAGAGGCTCCCAAAATGTGTCGACTTAAGGCTAATTCCCGCGGGTACTCGGGGCAGTAATCCGGTTTCATACAAATTTTGCAGAGATACGGCTGATAAGGTCGGGACCAAAGGTGCTTAGCGATGACTTATGTTAATTGCGTAACTCATTGTTAATATAAATAGCACCCTCTATTAGGAGGGATTAAACGGGTGCATCGATGCTTCAGTTAGTGCAGCTTTACTATTTGGAAGGGCTTACGGAAGTGTGATCCTGGTAACTAGAGGTATCAACACCTTCTAAAGAAAGGGATGAGAAAAGATAAAGCGTATGCCAAAGGTCAAATAGAGGTGAAAAGGCATCAAAAAGAGACCGTCCACAGAAAGGCACTCAGCCTGATGCTGGCTCCAAAAAACGGCCGATGAACGAAAGATCATCGTCATCGAGGGCTGCAGCCGCTGCGACACATAAGAGACATCCCACAAGCTCATTTTAAGAAGTTGTTTCAGGGGTGAAAATAGCAGTGCTTGTGAGGCACTACCCTGAAATTCTCCTAACAACGGAACAGATGGGCTCCATCCTAAGTATCCTTCTGGACAAAATACTGGCCGACAAGGATCTGCCGATAAAACCAGCTTTCTTTGGTTCTGTTTACTAGGCAGGATATCTTTCTGGAGAACACGACTGCAGAGTAGGTTAGGGTGACCATGGTCACTGTGGCGCCCTGGGAAGTTGCTGCACTCAGGCTACAGAGGAACAAAAAATACCTCATTCCTGGGTCGCAGTGGGGTTCTTTCAAAACTTCATTGCCATGGAAACCAAAAAGGCATTGGACTTCGTACAGCGGCCTCAACGTCGTATTCTGGCATAATTTAAAGAGCGTTGAGAGGGTCTCTAATATTATGTTGGTCTTATCGGGAGACCAAGAATCTGCTGCGAGTTTGAAGGCTGCCTAAGGAAATTTGTATAAATATTTATTTTATTACATAATATTTTTTAGTCTATAGCATTTATGTAGAAAACAAAATATTCGTTAAATGTCCACCAGGATTGCTCCGGAGACACAATATTTTCCATTACTTTTTGGCATAGCTCAGGCTGTATATCAGTTATAACGCGTATGATTTCGTTCTTCGGTTCTGTAATCATTGACCATAGACCATACTTTTAGTATGGCCACAGAGAAAGCAGTCTTATGGTGTCAGATCGCAAGGTATCGGCGGGCTTTTAACTTCGTTGTTTCGTGAGAGAATGTGTCCTGGCAACTTCGTTCGCTATAGTGGCATTGTTTCATGCGCTGTGTGGCAAGTGAGGCCACATATTTTTCCAAAAACATGTCATCTAATTCAGTTCATATAAAGTTTGCTACGTTCACGGTTCATCGCCAGCACAAAAACCACACCAAACAGGGATTCGCTTTTCCTGGATGACGTATGGAATGGCATGTACGTGGCAGTTTCTCATTTCAAGAATCGTTGGAGCAAATTCACCTTTGAAAGTTCCAGGCGCGGTGGCTGAAGCAGTCGCCTTTCTCATCGTCCTCATCCGTCGGCACAGCATCTCATCCTTTTCCAGCAGGGAACCCACAAACTCTTGAATGCCTACATAAGTAGTTGCGCAACTGTGTGCTGTTGCATGTTGTACCTCACAACCTTCGGGTGAAAAGTGAAAATTTAAGAAAAACAAATTTTTCTCTCCACGCCACACGTCGAACGCCACACGCCACCGCTCAAGCAACTGTCACTTTAGCGGCCAGCTACGCGTACGAAATCTGACATAAGTTTCATTAGTGACTGACAACTGACACGCTACGAGTATAGAGGAGACTGTGCCGATATTTGTAGGCGAAGAGACTCGACACGCATGCTGCATGCTGCAAGGAGGTTACGCAGTAGCTGATCCTTGTGTTTACATACATATGTACAGGATTGTTCTATAAACATATTAACACAACAACACATGCACTGCGTAGCTCTGGATTATCATTATTTTATTTTTTTTCTATTTGCTTGATCTTGGTGCACTCCAATTTTGTTGCATTCACTTTTCAATTTTTCACTTTCACAATTTCAATTTCATCGGCGCAACAGCTGCTGCACTTCGTTTACTTTGATCTGCGCATGCGTTCACTGCCACACCGTGTGGCGTTTGTCCAAGTGACCACAAAAACAAATTCGACCATTTGTTGCGCCATGCGACAGACCGCGACATACATACAGACAGCTATAACATTCGTAAAATGTCAACAGCGAAACTCGACTTTGATGGTTGCAATGCAAGCGCCTCAAATGTGTGGTTATTGCTGTGCGTACATAGGGAAAAAAACTGAGGTTTAATAAAAATAACATTTTTATTACGTTCCTGATAATATCCTTGACAAATGTGATAACGCTTACGTGTGTATGGAGAAATGGTAAATGTGACTTCTGGCTGTACATATGTATGTATTTACATTTTTGTGTCTACAAAGTGCAGCTACCAAGAAGCAGCCGAATGAGTAAGTAAACGGAAGAGTCGTTTAGATTGCAATTCAGGGAAATTCAAATCCAACGATGAATTTCAATTATTATGCTTATGTTGCAACATATGTATGTATGTTCACTAGAGTGGTCCACAAATGCATGTGAAAAAGCAAAGTCAAAACTCTGTTTATCTGCAGGAAATTCCCAATAACAATACTCCATTGATTATTTAAAAATTTTTTCATCGCAACTATAATTTATAGGTCCGCCAAAAACCCAGAAAAATGCAATGGGGCGACCAATAAATAGTTGGGTATTATTATTGAAAGTATCCTGAAGAGAAACAGAGTTTTCCGATCGAAAAATATTGATTTTCAAGAATTCTATACCATTTCAACGNAATACATGGAAATCTTTGAGCGCTTTGAGCGACCTCTAAATATTTTTTGATTTCAAAAAAAAAAAATAGGGCCATACTTTTTTTTTGATATAGAACAATCCTGGGGGTGAGAGCATTTCAACTCCGACTTTACTGTTTTTGGACCACTCTAATGTACATTCCCTCCAGTACTTCTGAATACAATCGCTACCGACTCTTCTACTTACTCTATTAACCCGTGGTAGTGCGTATGGTAGTGCAGAGTCGAACCAGTCGGAAGCAGAATTGCGAAAAACTACGAAAGGGGGCGTCCATAAATCACGCAAGTAACTCCTGATAGTGCAGAGAGAGCCGATGATGACTACCGCCTAG
>NW_016188568.1:0-4110 GCF_001687245.7 Rhagoletis zephyria
CTTTTATTGTCTATCCGAAAAAGAAGCCAAAACACAGCTAAGGACCACTCGAATTTAACAGGTTACAAAAACAACTATACACAAATACGGAAATTTTTAAGCGAAGATTTTTTGTCATAATTTTCAAACAATTTTGAAACCATGAAAATTCTCCACATCTACAAAAAATACCTTGGTTTTGAAATCGGTTCTCTAGGTGGCCAAAATTCCTGCCAGCGTATTTATATATAGATTTTATATGGGATTAAGTCATGGCGGTCTTGAAACAATTTGTTCCTTTCGTCCTTAACAAATCTACTTGGAAAATCAATTTCGATTTTTGTCNAGCGCTTTCTACATTTCTCAAGAAAAATCACAAGAAATATTCTTCATTATTTCTGTTGCATGAAAAAGTGCTTTGCTGTTGCTGTAAATTTTCTTGAAGAAATAATGTTTCGAATTTTGGACAGGTATTTTCGATGTAACGTTAGCAATCTTAGTCCCAAAATTTAAAGGTGCTTCGGAAATGAATTAAACAGACCCTGTCCCTCTTCTTATTCTCCCAAGCTTAGGTTATCTTATCTCAAGTAGTTACAATGCAGACTATCTTTGAAGCGCTGGCCATCACTCACGATGGGTGCAATAAAAATTTTGCGCCAGTAAACGCAAATTTCGATCCATACTTTCATAATTCGTGCTATGTTTGTGTAAATAAGCTTACTTTTTTTTAAATCTTTAAATGACCAACAATTAAACAAATACATGTGTATATTGAAAGAGCGCACAGTATTTTTTATTTTCCTTTTGTAATTTTTGAAAAAGTTAAAAAGAGTTACACAGTTATATTTTAATACTCTGAGGAATGTAGGTATTTATGAAAGTTTGGCACAATAAAGTATGGGCTTGGCTTCGCGTTTGCTTGCAAATAAGCATTTCCTTTACCTCCAGCATTGACCGACTCAGCTGAACGTTCGTCTTCTTCTTTTTGCTCTGGTCTTGGTTGTCTATGTGGAAGATGTGGTACAAAAGCAAGATGATGTAGCCATGATTCTCGTACGGATTCTTTGGACTCTTGCTCCGACGCTGGCTGAAGCTCCAATTCAGGTTTTGGTTGTTTCTGTGGACGACTCTGCCATAAATTGCGTCCAGGCTCTTGTTCGGATTGTTGCTCTGGTTCTGGTTGTAGTTGAGGTTTAAGATGGGCCTGCGGGCGGTTTTGCCATGGATTGCGGACAGCTTCTAGCTCTGAATCCACTGGTGCTTCTGGTTCTGGTTCTGGCGCCGGTTTTGGCTGGCTATTTGGGCGACTTTGCCATGGATTGCTAACAGGCTCCTGCTTAGGCTTCGATTCGGGTTCGTGCTCGGGTTTTTCCTGTGGCCTTGGACGCAAACGATTCAAAATAGCTTGGGCAATGAGATCGAGCTCCCGTTTTTGCTCCCGTCTTACATTATCCTCTTCCTCAGGTAGTTGCTCTGGGCTAGGTTGAGGTTGAGTTTCGGGCTGCGGCTGCCGTTTGGGGTGGGCAACATTGAATGATGGTCCTGTTAGACCGGTCAAACCGATAGAGTTAGCATTGGCTATACAAGCCAGAGCTAGAAATGCGAGAACAATTGCAGTTTTCATGATCTTTTGAGTGTACAAATTCGGAGACTGTGCTTTTTCGTTGGCAAATACAAGGCCTTAAATACGTTCTATGCTGGATAAAAAAATTTGTAAGTGCATTGATAAGCTCTGGTATATTTTCGCTAACAACACAAAATGAGGAAAATAACAGCAATTAATTAATATGGAGATTAAGAGATGAACAAATCAATAACAGGAATGATATTTGCGTTGTTTAAATACTAATTATTGCTGTTTTTTCGAGCTTGTTTGATTAGATAATATACCTTTGACTCATACACATTATCTCTTACCGATTGTTTATTGCCTAGCAAGTAAGATAATTTGCGGGAACATATTAATGCGCTGTGCGAGTATGTGCATAAATACTAAAGGGAAATTAAAAATTATTAAAAAAGTGGCTTTGTACCGGAAGCATCAAAAAAAAGCAGCTCATTCGCTGAATCTTTATTGGAGAAGAGAATGAATAGAACGCCAAAAGCTAGCCGCGTAAGTGTTGGGCTTTAGCCCATCTAAATCTCCTACTGAACACCTCATGACTTGCTTCTGCATTAGGCTACATAGGTTATGTTAGGAAGCCGGGCATGATCTCCTCATACGTCCCCTTGAAGGCATATTTGCCAATTGTGAAGCCATNCATAAATTTTTATCTTTGCGTTATGTACTTGGAATTCACTGCATAAAAATGGTTTTAAAAGATATTTTTTTTGCATACGGTGTTATTATTTTCTTCCATACAAAAGAAATTGTCGAAAAAAGTTTGTATGGAAGAAACTGTGGGGAAAAATTGCCAAAAATCAACGCGGTTTTCTGGCAACTCCAAACTTGCACTTTTTATACTAAATATAAAGGGCTATAAAATGGCATACTTAGAGTTTTTCTAAAGAAGCTGAATAGAAGGTTGCAAATTAGTACGAAAATTTGCTGAGTTTTGCACGAAGTTTAGAGATTTTATTTTTATGCTTTTTCGTGTAATACGAACTTTATTTTTTATAATAAATTGACAAAAAGAAACTAGAATAAAAAACTTTGCATGTATTGCGAAAAATTCTCTTTGCAAATACTTTTGTTTGCCACTGTATGTAATAAGAAATACATATAGCTAAAAAAATGCAACCACTAGCTGACGCTTCCGGCGAAATATTAATTGATATCACTCGATTTCTAATACATATCTTTGCACAATTTTTTTCGGCAAGCGTGTGATAACAGCCGCATCTTTCGCTCCCGCCACGAACCCGCCATTCACCTACATATAATGGAAAAGTTCTCTATTTATATGAGTTCTTGCTGCCATGCTTAAAAATTAGAAAAAAATAACCCAAATAAAAAAAATTTCCCATCAAATATATAGAAAAAAACGGACCTTTTTATTACAGCTTGACTTTAAATCGGCTTTTTTTTTAAATTGTGAACTTTGTGTAACTGTTTCAATATATTTTTAGAATAATTTTATATTTTCATCAACAGCCTGTTCGGTCCTAAAAACTTCCAGATCGTGAAATAGTAGACCCTTAACTAATATAATACCATACAGGATAATAGTGACATTCGAATTATATCAAATGGCAGAGTTTTATTTCGCCAAACGAAAGATTACCTTGTATAAAAGTGTAATACGTTATTTGGGTAGGAAATATATTATCTACCACAAATATTGGTTCGACTTGAACCATTCAGTAGATCTTCAAATTGAAAAGTCTATACTAAGTACTATTATTTATTTAAATTCAGCGAGTGTCTCTTAGCCAGACGATTTTGCTGGAATAATGCCTTACAATTTATACATACACAACTTACGACAATAAAACAATTTCCAAAAAAAAAAAAAAATTATCTAAAAATCTACACGATTTTTAAATTATAAATTTTCATTCAGATTAAAAAGTTCAAAAGTTTGATGAAAAGTTGTGGATTTTTTCCGAAGTATCTGAAAAGTGTGCAAGTTTGTCTTATGTGATTTTGGTTAAAGAATGAACCATATTTTTATAAAAAATACCAAAAAAATTTTAACTTGAAAAACATTGAAAATATTCAAGAAGAATCACCATGTGCTCACTTTTGATCGCCAGTGTACATGTACAAACATATGTAGTTGCTCAACCCAAACCAAGTAGGAGATGATGAGTTTGTCGGAAGTTCTCGTAAATAACTTTTTTCTTTTTTCTAAACAATATATGTACTTATTCCACACATTTCGTCGGAAAATTCAGCCTTAAACGTATCGGCTTAAAACAATTAAACATTTTATTGGATTTATAATCAAGTAACCAGTCATAGTAAAATTCGAAGTTTATTAAAAGTAGAATATATTCTGTAACACTTGCAGCTGCATATAAAATGGCATATGAGCATGTCTCCAACATGGAGAATGTACATTGTACATACATTGTAGATTAATTTTTTTTATATAATCTATACATATTTACACCTCCAAACTATTTTACAAGCTGTTTTACAACGCGACAAACCAGTAAGCGGTATTGTGGCCTTTCAACTTTTGTAAC
>NW_016188569.1:0-4110 GCF_001687245.7 Rhagoletis zephyria
ACAGTGCTAATTTTTTCTTTGCAAATATATATTTTTCTGTCTCTACCTACCCTTTTTTACTCTTTGAAAATATTTCTTTTTCGCACTTCTTCCTTTTCTCTTCCGATAGTCATTTTCATTTTCCACCGCATTCTGTTTAAAGCATTTTGGCTCATTCGTTTTTTCCAATTCATCAAGCTTATGGAAAATAATTGTCATTCATTTCAAACACTTTTCTGAGAATTTTGAGCACATTTGTCCTTTTGGACCGGTAAATTTGTTTTTTCCATAAATATGCAATGCAAATCAAATGAAAGTATTGTCAGATCATTTTCAGAGGCGCGCCTTGTTAGCAATAATGCCTTCATCGGTGCTAATGTTTCCCCCCACAACCTGGGGTGGCATTCTTCATCCTAGTTGCTTAACCTTTGGATGTTTTCAAGTAACCAATGGCTGAAATTTGTATGAAGCGGAAAAATGTACATACTTAGGTGAATAATACCAAACCATCGATAAAAGTTGGCCATTCGGGGGTCGACCGAAAGTGGTCAGAGGTCACTGGTCAGGGTCTAACTCTCAGTACTTACCGTAGCTGTTCGAAGCTTGACGAGATGGAATCCTCTCAAGATTTTCTGCTCAGCTGTCCTGCTTCATGCAGATTGCCTGCAGTTGCCGTTCCAAAAAAAATCTCTGTTTACCGATAACTCAATGGGCAATAAAAGAAATTTTCACATGAGTGTCTCGCGTGATTGTCATTTTGTTACCCCACATCTGCTCTCTATTACTGCCAGCTAAGATCGATCGATCTGCCGTCATCGAGTGGAATGTTTTCAAGTGTAGAATGTATGCAATTGTATTTTTCCCATAACACCGGACCTTCACTTAATACTTTGTTGCATTCGCCACCTCTATTTTTAGCAATCAAAGGGGAGACAATGAAAACGATGTGTCTGCTGCATGCTTTAGATTGTAGCACGGCGATCGGAGTTCCGAGCACAGAAAGTTGGCTAGAAGGTGGTCAAAGTAACACCCTTTGTTTTTGGCACTCGATGGCAAACTGATTCCAAAGAACGTAGATAACAAGAAGGGGCAACTCGTTATAATTGTAGCGAAAGTGAGTAACAGGGGCGTGACTTCTCTTTTCATCTAATTAAAAAACGTACTAGAGCAAAAGATTGCTGATTCCTGGAGTATCTTTTGGAAGAAAGCAGGTCGTTAGCTGCAATGGAGATATCCAGACACTTCCTTGTGGAGCTCGGTACAAACTTTCATACCAACGGCTCAAATGCCGAAAATGATACAAGAGCTGGTAGCATCTGGGCAGTAACTTCGGATGTCTTACTGCTTTAAGTGCAATGGCAACGGTCTTTCAATCGGAAATCTTTGTAATACCGAAAGCAGCAGACTGAATAATTGGCGAAAGGTGACGTCGACATAAAATCACGATCTGCAGTGACAGCCAAGCTACCCTAAGGGCCCTGGAAACCGTTTAACCTTTTCAAAGATAGTGCAGGAATGTAAGTTAAGGCTGAACTCCGTTAAAATATAGAATGAGCTTGAACTTGTGTGGGTGCCAGGACACTTTGGTGTTCAAAGCCACGTGCTGGCCGATGATTAACGAACTGCGGTCCTTTGGAGCGCCCGACCGGATCGGAGCCAATTTTAGGACCAAGCATTGCGAGACCAATCGGGTACATCAAGTATTTCAGTAATAAAAACCAAGAGAGTCGTTAGTGTAACACTGACACCTGCAAAACAACCAGGTGTTTCCTAAAAAGACGTGACAGGGTGGTAGAAAAATTTATTTCTAGACGGAGAAGGAGTGATCTACGAGGCCTGATATACAAAAGCTTTAGTAACTCATTAATGGCATCTTGGGCCGCTCTCAGCTCTCTCATAGACCAAACGGATGCTGGGTAATCTCTTGGAAATTAGGTACCCTTAACGTATTGTTATCTTAACCAACTTGATCACCTCGTAATCTTTGCAGGTGTTGCGTTAGATTTTTTTTGGCCTCACTAAGCTGCTTACGATTTATAGCTTGAGCTTGAGCTGTACTAGAATTCTTCGAAAAGTCAGTTCGTTATCGGCATCTCAAAACAAAAACGATTCTTTCCGTAGTGCGGTTCGCAAAAAGCGGTAGTTCGCTTCAAAACCCAGTTCAGTTTAAAACTGGCTTGCAGCCCTGGTAGTGACAATTGATATTTCAATATATTATAGTGTAGATAAAGCTTTGACTTTTAGTCGACAGGTCTACGAATGGACTTTACTTCTTCGAGGGTGATTTGGGGTGGCTGCTAAAAGACCACTATACCTTCAGCTTTATTTCTGACTATAAAAAAAGCGGGAAAAAGCAAGCTCTCGGAGAGGTATTCGGAGTATTAATTTTGAAGGTCCGTGTCTAGATGTTGGCTTAGTCTCGGTTGTTCGGATGGTTCACGATGCGCTGATGGAAGCATAGCCGGTTCACCTCCAGCTTTGATTAGACTTAGTGTGGAATCGTTCCGAAATTTTATTTGGAAAAATAAACAATATTTTAATTGATTTTCTTACCTTTGTTTTCTTTTATTTTAAGTGCCAAAAATTTTCGAGCAGCAATGGAAAAGTGCAAAATTTGCTGCTAGCACTTACCCAGCATTTGCGTAGCTCTAGTACCCAAGGATATTTTTGCTAATGCAAGAATCAAAAAAGGTTTTCATTTTCTGTTGAAACGAAATTATACTCTGCCGATATTTACTCAGGGCATTGCTTAATCGCCCTTTAAGATGCTGTCGACAGGATAATACAATTTTTCTATTCACTCCAAACGCCCAAGGATACACTGAAAAACAAAGAAAACCCGAAAACAGATTACTGAAAATCGAAAAAGGAAGGTTGTCAACATACACACCCACACCTTTACGAGCATGTTCATGCATGCACACAATTATCATAAGCCTTAGCGCCTAAAAAGATGCAGTAAAGCATGCCAGCACGAACTTTTACAATTTTTTAGGCGTAGCCCAAACCTACGCCGTGCGTGCTTTTGTTTCACGCCCAAGGCAGTTGAGCGAAACAAAAAAAGGGGAATATAACGACACATAGATAAAAAAAAATAGAAAAACAAAAAGTATGCCAAATTTGTGGANGCGTAAGTGGCGAGCAAATGTCGACACAACAATGGGGGCTAAGTGAATTGAATTTGGCGTGTCTGCAGGAGTAGGAGTAGTAGGAGGGGAGCAGAAGAATTAGGAAAGGATGCGCTGCGGGCAGAGCATATGTGAAGCGCGTGAATTGGATAATTTATATGTTGATTTGTAATTTGTGTGCGTGCGTAACGGTGAAAGCATGTTAACACGCCTAAATGTATGTAGCAAAAAAAAACACAAAGTCCATTCACCTACGTTTTGCAAAGTGTAGTGAAGTGTGTAAAAAAAGAACTGAAATGTAATGAAGTAGATAAATATGTTAGTGATGGACGTACAAAAAGATTGGTTGGTTGGTGATGGTATTGAGGCATACATGGCACAAATGTTGCTGGCATTGAGTAGCGCCCAAGTGTAAATGAGCAGGCGTATGGATGATTGGTGAATTTTGCAGAGAATTATGTGAAAACATATGTGAGATTATGTGAGGATTTGTGCGTAAATGCATGAATTAGTACAAATAACCAGAAGAAAATGTCACAAAAAACTAAGAAAGGGCATTTAAAAGCGGAAAGTGCAAAAGAAAAATAGAGATAATATCAGAGGAAAATATACGTTATTGCTGATGTGGTTGATTTCGTTTTGGTTAAAAGCGCTCTAGTAAAAATTATCACGTAGTATGAAGGAAAATTTTTGTTTCGCATTCAAATTTTATTTATTTTTTTCATTTTTTGTTATTTCACTTTTTTCACCCATATTTTATGTTAGAAATCTTATACACTGCCGGAAAAAGGTATTGGCACAGAGAATTTTTCTCAATGAATTCAACAAATTTTACTAAAATTTTGATCCCCTAATTTATTATAAAAATATGTTTCATACTATAATAAAAATATACTTTCTAAGCTTTGTGCAAAACTCAGGAAAGTTCAATAAATGTGCGTACAGAATTTTTTCGAGCATGCAGTGTTGTAGCCCATTTAATTTTAGTACAATAAATTGCAAG
>NW_016188570.1:0-4109 GCF_001687245.7 Rhagoletis zephyria
GCATAGAGGATTTACTATATAGCTGCGAAGGTAGCAAAAACCATTATACCATAAAAACTATATTATTAATGTCAGTGGTTTATTACAGTTGTTTTGTCTGAAGCTAATAAAGAATATCGGCCCGAGGACGGTACTGTTGATGCTCCAACATCACAGATCCGTTATTACTATGACACCAATTTTCAACAAGAGGAAGTTTTGAAGACTGAAGTGTTCGTTAATAATTAACAGATTTTAACGTGCAAATCAAATAATAATTTATATTTTTTCTCGTACTTACAGAGAGACATTGAAGCGCGAAAATGCACTCCTTAAGAAGGAAAACCATAAGCAAAGTATCGAGCTTGCTTCATTGAAGCGGGAGTCCAACCTGCAATTGAAGAGAAACTCGTCGGAATTGGAGGCGCTGCAAAAGCGTTTGGCTGAAATGGCTGCTGAAATTAAAAATGTAGAACATACACTGGCCGGCACGTTTACCAAAAGACAGATAACGAAGATGAAGGTTGGGACGAAGCGACGAAAAATGACACAAAAAGACATTGCAAAGTCGTTAGCACTGTATGCTGGCAGCATTGTGCAAAGTTTGAAGTGAACTCGGATACATGTGTTTTCCAAGAACGCTGAGATTACCCGATTTCAATTACTACAGGATTTTACTGAAGAAGCTTCAAAGAGACTAACGAAAGCAGCAGAAAAGTTGTATTAAGGTCCTTGTAAACGATAAGAGTGATTTTCATGAGATGGCTCTATTTTGATATGAATATTCTCATGTGCGTTGACGCGCAAACTGTGTCTCATTTTAACACTGCACGTGTTAGATTCATAAAAGAGAAGATTTAACAATAGAAAAATAATAAGGATGCTCACACCGATTAGGTAAATCCTGGCCTTATATGTATTTCGTGCAAATACGTCTAGTGAAATATCAAAGCATACAAATAGTGGTGTTTGTTGACTCATTTCCTGTAAAATCCAGTAAAAGTTACTGGATAATTTGTAATCGAAAACAACTAATGAAAACTCAACATGCCCTATATGAGAGCTAAGGTTAAATTTATTTAAGGCGGTTTGCATGTGTCAAAGTTTCTTATGAGTGAGTGAGTTAAAGCTTAAACAGACGGCAGCGTTTATCCGGATTAACTCAGACTTAATCTGGATCAACTGCAGTTAATTCCCGAGTTGATCCGGATCAACGCTGCCGTCTGTTTAAGCTTTTAGAAAGTGAGAGCTTTGAAGCTTTCTTTCCCACTTCTTCCTTCAGCGAAGAAATTTGTGTACCGAAAGCCAAATAGTTTTTGTACTACCGATACCACCTTATACGAATTCTTCTTGATGAGAGCTGAGAATACCAGTGAGAGTGTTATTTTAAGATGAGAGTCACTATGCAGAGAACAAAGATGGCGCGGTCAGAGGTACCGGTGCTATGGCACAAGGTAGCGAACAGAAGGTGGCGCATTCCGCAAACCGCTACTTTGGTTTTGTCAAATAACGTAGATCTATATTGTGTGGCTTTGCCGATTCTTACAGTTATCTATGTTCATAAACAACGCCTCAAAAACTTAAAATGCACCGAAATTCACTATACTTTAACTAAAATCACAATTTTTTCACATTTCCCCTATTAATTAGTATTACAAGTCATATATTTTCACAATTTAAAAAGAATTAAAACACGTTTCCTATCTAAAAATGGAATATTAAGAAAATTGACTAATCTCACATTCTGTTTTATCCTCCTATTCGGCTTCGCTACTTTTTACCCACAAATGTCTTCGCCGTCGGGAATGCGCAATCTTTTCTATCATTCTTGGGTACTTTGGTATTGCCGGATTTGACAATTCTCAAGTATAAGTAAACATCGCCTCAAACTTTAAATGCACCGACATTTACCCTTCACAAAATCACCATTTTCTGACCTTTTCTCTGTAAATTATTCTTTTAAGTCATACATATTTCTACAATTTAGCACAATTGAACGTTTTCTAAAACAAAAATTAATATTGATGAAATTACCTGTTTTAACTTAAGAAATATCGCCGCTAAGACCGCGCGAATATAAGATTCTATCATTCTTTTGATGAGAGTGAATACCCTCTCTCTTTGCTATTTAGGCGGTGAGGATTAGAGTAGGGCTATCACGAAAATTACTCTCATCGTTTACGAGAACCTTTAAGTATACGCCTTAAAACGCCTTAAAATATTAAAACGTCATTAAAACATCGGATTTGAATAAATTGAATGTATATACAGATAAAATCATCTATGTCTGTTTTATTTTGGCTGCGTTTCTTTATACATTCCGGATAATCCAATTTCACAGCCAGAATAAACAGAATGCGTTTGAAATATACGTTAACATATCATCAAGAACGTTCTAAATAATAAGTAAACAAAAAAGGTTATTCCAAACGTTCAGAATGAATAAAGAAATGCAGGCTTTATTTTCAAAAAACCTTATTTTGAACAGTTAATTAAATACTGTGAGTTTGACATACAGGTGTAATTACATATGTATCTAAACAGTTAGATTTACAGATGGAAATACATATCGTGTAAGAACACTTTAAGAACACAAAACATGTTATCTATGCCGAAGGTGTTACCCTGCAAAAATCGCGACTACTCCATGCATGCATGTAAAGAGTACTCCCGAAGGACTAAGGAGTACTCCAAAATTAACCACAATTCATATAAAAAATATGGTCCAATTAACATTGCGATGTCCTAGGGCAGGACCATATACTCCATCTCTGCATTACATCAGAGTAGCACAAAACTACTCCCAACATACTCCAATGACATTGTCGTTATATTTTTTCGTTTGTACGCGCTTTTGTTCTTCACTTCGCATATGCTTTTTTTGAAATTAATAAAAACCAAAGACAAAAATTAAAAATTACATGTTGCCTCTGACGACATTCGAACCCGAACATGCTGGGAACTAAGAACTAACAGCGAGCATCTCTACACGTTCAGCTACAGCCAGCCATGCAAATGTACTTTCAAATGCTTAACTTCAATCACATTTCGTTAAAACACGAGCAGTGATCGGGTAACAATAAGCTGGTGCAGAGACACGAGTTGGTCCGCTACAGCATGACAGAGGAGCACTTTTGTAAGTACTCCAATATACCACAAATAGACTACATGGTCCAACGATTTTTGCAGGGTAATAGCCGTGTTTTCTTAGGCAATGATCGGGATCCGGATAAAAAAATTTGCATACATGCACATGGGNGTACTCCAATATACCACAAATAGACTACATGGTCCAACGATTTTTGCAGGGTAATAGCCGTGTTTTCTTAGGCAATGATCGGGATCCGGAAAAAAAAATTTGCATACATGCACATGGGCTATCGCCCAAAAACAATCGATGTTTTTCCAAAAATAAAACTATCGATTGTACAATCGATAGTTTTGCAGCTCTATCATGGAATTGGTTTAGCACAGACAAAAGTAAAATTAGTGGAAATCAGAATATCAATGATGTACTGGACTGTGTAAGTGCTTGTGTGTAAAGCAGAGTTTAAAACGTATTTATAAATAGTAAAATGTTCACAGCAGAATGTCAAAACAGTGCAACAGCTGTTCACTTGCAAGTTTTTGCTAGTTTCGTGTTCATTAACTTTTTCTGATAGTTTTCTCTTCTAAATTTACTGGAGAAGTTACTATAAAAATCTAATATAATTTTTGAAATATCGATATATCGATATAACGCACTAAAAAACTTTTGAAATGTCAGAGCAATATTTAAGAATCCTTGTTCAATAATATTTAAAAGAAAGGAAGTATTATTTACTCTACATTTTTCAAATATGAAAGATCTGTTGGCCGACATAAAGTCTTACCTGTAAAAATATTCAATTAAAAAATGTAACTATCAAAATTTTAATCGTAAAAAAACGTTGGTAATGTTATACATATGTACATATTTCTATTAAAATTTGTTGAACTGATGAGGCTGTTTCCAGCTTTCAAGAAAAGCGAAAAGTTTATATAAGATGACGCACAAGAAATGGAAAAGAAATTTGGCCCAACCCCCCAACCCCGCCCCCCGTAAACGAAAGAGGATGGATGCCGCTTTATAAAAAGTCACCACTCCGCTG
>NW_016188571.1:0-4109 GCF_001687245.7 Rhagoletis zephyria
TACATAGTTGCCTGCTAAGTAGTAGTGATTGAGAAGGCATTAAACAAATGAATAAAATGTAATTGAAATGCTTAATTGTAGGTATACATACAAGAGAGTGTGAGCATCTAAACTGAGGTTTAGACTTTTGTATTTGCATTGTGGATCCCGGTTTTATTGTAACAGAAGTGCGTAGAACATTAGCAGAATTTTTGTAAAACCGGGCTTTGTCCATAAGGCCTGTAGACATTTGGCGTGTGATGTTTTGAAGTAGGAAAGTAAGTTTAAGTAAATGATTCGATTCATACGACTTTCCTCACCAAATTTTGTATTATTTCGAAAACAAAAAATAAGTTTTTCAATTACCGGAATATTGAGCAAAATAAAAGCTCTAAAGCTGAGCATATAATGGAGCGATGGAAAGTGTAATAAGCAAAGCGACCAAAAGGAGACAAAAAAATTGGGACATAAGAGAGCAATTAATAGGCCAAATAAGAAGAAGAAGGAGCTCTTGCATTCAAATGTGTATACCTCTTTCCGTCGCTCTACTATATTCTCAGCGTAAGGAGCTAAGGGAGCTGATGAAAATTCGCAATAATTCTTATTCGATACGAATTATACAGCCTCTTGCCAATTGCTGTCATCAATGTCCTACGAATAAAAAATGAGCTCAAGTTTACACTCAACTTTTTTACTCAAGACATGGAATTGAGCTACACAGTAAACCGCATCTGGGCCCCAACTCACTTTCGGTTCATAAGATGTTATACTCGTAAATATGTATGTATTTGCATTGTCCTTTCACCGTCTTTGAAATATCAACTGCCAATGGCACAAATAAATTTGTGATTTTTTATTAAATACATACATATATGTACTACATAACAAAAAAGTAAGTTTTTGATATTATGAAATTATGAATTAATTAAATACTCGTTTAGAGGGAAAAAATTACAAAAAAATATTAAAATAGACACATTGCAATAATGACTTATATACTTTACAAAATTAAGCAATTACTTTAATCAATAATGTTTCCTTTAACTAACTATTTAGAGCTCAAAACTATTTGAAAATTATAGCCACAAACATTAGCATCTGTCATGCTTCAACGATTTTGCTTAATCTATAATTCAAATAGTTATTTATTGACGTCTTGCAAAGCCGCAAACAGGAGCCCCCTCTTTCGAGCCTCAGTTACTTTAGGTTAGAAATCCATAGACTTTGGCACTGAATATGGGCTCTTCTCTCAGAAACTGTCTTTGAGAGAGGCTTATAGACCCTCAGGTAAATGTAACGAATTTCAGGCTGAGACATATGCAACTGGCATGGCGTCAGGATTAGGCGAAGTGACCATCCTTGAGATCTTTAATTTTATGAGTTCAGAAAATGGCTAGAGCAGGTCGACCCATTACTAGCTCTAACCACTAGTCAATGAACTAAGACGGAAAATTTTGCCAAGACTCTCAAAACCGAACGTTCGACTTCTCAGTGAAATACGAAAGGGAACCATTGGCCACATGGCCGCCAGGTTCGCAGCCTCACAAAACGTTCTTTGTAAAAGCTATAGAAATATAGAATACCTTATTCAGGTAGGTGCAAGTGCCCAAATGTCTTTGCCTGACTGTAACCATTAACCGGTATTAAAAATTCGGATTTTTCGAAGTAAGTAACCGGTACAAAAAAGCGATTCCATTTTTGAAACAATTATAATAAAAAAATGGGCGCGATCACTCAAAATTGGTAACCAGTACTAAAATCTTGGGTTTTTCGAAATTCGTAGATGGTAAAAAAAAAATTATTTTTGAAATCACCGTGAAGTAGTCCTTGTAGGAGTGAAGTCTCAATAAATTACGACCACTTCTTGAATATTTTTATATTTGTTAATTTGTGCGTCAGTGCTAGTAGCAGCGTTGCGATATTTAATTGTCAATAGTTCTAAATTAATTAAAAATATTTCCTGTCAAATTGAAAGATAGAACAATAGAATAGAATATTCTTCTGAACAGCATGGTAACATTTTTTCCTGCATGAAATTTTTTCCTATAAATGGAGCCAGATTGACTAGATGTACTACTACCCAGTAAAAATTTGGAGTCATAAACGAGTCTTTAAGGAGTCCTATTTCGGAGCCTCTACGCTCATAATGGGCTCATTTAAGAGCCCATGAGGGTGTTTCCCTTCCTCCGACTTATATGAGCTTAAATTCATACACACACTAGCAATTAAACCCGAGTGCATGTACGACTTTTTATTACTTAAAGTAGCATAACTTGTTTTTTAATGAGCGAATTGCCTTGAAATTTTCAGCAATTGGTCCTTATTATCCAAAGAATAATGCCTAGTATATAGAAAAGCTAAGTTTAAACAAGAAATAAGCGATTCACAGCAAACGCCTAACGCAACTGTTTTCACTCAGTTTTGAACTTTTCTGTTTCGTGACTTTTGAAGGTTAATACCAATAGGATTGTGGAGACTTCCCTGTTTTCAATTGCAATTTTAATAAGTCCGAGAATGCTGTCCACTGAGTTTTCTATGATTTCGCTTGATATATTATCCAACGTACTTCCATGTTACGCGGAGCTTGTTTGTGCTATGGCAATCCCCTCTTGACCACAGCGCAAAATTTATCGATGGCGTTGAGATCTGGACTTTGTGCTGGTCACAGAATAACGTGAACATTTTGTTTGAGCAGCCAGTTGTGTCGAATCTTTTCAGAATTCTCAGGATCTCCGTCCTGCTGGCAATCGACTTCTTCCTCAGGGTATGCGCTTTTGTCTACAAAGACCGGACAATTTCTTCATTATTCCTTTAATTTTAACTAATGGCACCAAATTTCACCGAGTAAAATAACCAAAAACTATTAAGCTGACACTGAATGTTTATAAAATACACGAGAATTGTAGCTTAGAATCTTAAAAACGGGTACTTTCTGATTGAACGAAAATTAATTGATTCCAGAGCGATGGAAAGGAATATTTTTGTGGTAGACACCATGTCAAGAAAAATTTCTAATATGGTGGCAAGAGCTTAATAGTTTGGGGGTGTTTTGCTTGGCGGAATTTGGTGGCGTTAGTTAAAATTAAAGGAATATGGGGGTCATGTCACATACTTGTTCTAGGAGACTATAATTAATGGGATTCGAATTTTTGAGTACCTGAATGTTGGAGGAAAGTGTTGAGAATACCGCAACTACTCAAATTTGTAGACTTCAATTTATATAGAAATGTGTGCACAAGGGTCTTAAAATGGGATCAAAAAGCCTACATATGTGTGGCAATAGGTGACTATTTCCAAAGTCAAAATCCTTTCTGACAGGGAACGTTTTATGCCTACTTCTTCTGCAGGACGATGGCGAGTGATGACTTTGTTGTAGCGGCTACTTAGTCAGTAGGCCTAAGAAGTGCGCAGTTTGGACGAGTTTGACGAGTTAGTAACATGCGGGGCTTCTTCAAGTGCCCATGTCTGCGGAGGCAGGTTTTTAACCCCACAAAAACAGTTATTCATACTTGAGTTTTTTCGGCTAAGTGCTGCGTTCGACGATGTAAGCGTTTGGCAGTGGGCTAACTCGACCAAGCGTATTTCTAACTTTGCTTTTTACAAATTTTTTCAAGATGACGAAGAATATTATTGGTCGCTCACTAAGCACTCTAAGTGTTCCCCACGTATTACCAATGAGCGCATTAATTGTTGGAAAATAATGAAGTAGCTCACGTTTAGCAGTACTCTAATTATGACAGTCGAGATTTGGTGAAAAACGATTCGAAAGTTCCAGTTACGGTGCTCGATAAGAAGTCGAATCATCAGTTTTAATTTCGTTGGAGTAAGCGCAGCTGTCATTTTATTTCTTTTCGTTCTAAACGAATAGCAATTAGACCACAAATGGCATGATTTCTGCCAGGCTTCTCAGCAAAAACAGCTTTCAGCCGATTTGCCAACGACTGGATTAGGCTATCAGCCCTATTCCCAGACAAATTACAAACTCATCGAATGATTATTATCCCAACTGCGTCAGTATTTAGGTCATAACAATAGGAATGACAGTTGTCATCATAATAACGCTTAAAATGAGTTTTGTTGAATAATTTTAGGCGAAATAGTTAAGGAAATAGTCATGCGATGTGTTTTGT
>NW_016188573.1:0-4108 GCF_001687245.7 Rhagoletis zephyria
TTTAATTACCAGTTGTGAACAATACCTTGAAAATAAGACGCGCGCAACAATAACAACTACTAAAGAACAGACAGCTGCAACAGACGATCAGATTGGATATATGTATGTCTGGAAAACAACAATAGCAATAAACACTTACAAAATATCAAATTTTTCCGCATTAGCAGGCGCTTCGCTGAAGGATAGTCAGCACCAATATTACACTATTGGCTATTGAATGCACAGTACAGTGCGCGTTAAAAAAAGTATAACCTTACGCTTGACGATTTTATTTATCAATATTTTGCATAGCAAATTTTTTAAATTTTGTATAAAATTTTCACTCATCGGCTTGGTACAATAATTATAGGTATTGTCTTCCCAGAGAGCGCATATTCCGATCTGCCTTATTTGAAAATTATCATTGTTTCCCATACTAAAATGTTTACTGCTAGGGAAAAGGGATATTTTCATACCCCATATTAATTAATTCATACAAGAAAATTTAAATTTTTCAATTCGATGAAATTTTATTCACCCTATACATGTCAAAAATTTACTCGCCGCGAATTTTGTTACCGATTCACTCACGCCCTTAGAAGCATGATACAATAATTTTTAGAAAGTAGTTTCACTTCAAAATTTTTGACATAAACCGTGTCTGTGAAACTCTATAAGTTGAAATTCATTTGGAGGGCTCTTCTATTACGCGTAAAAGTCAAATGATGGAATGGGAAAAATACAGACAAAGATTTAACAAAATTTTAATTTTCAATGAGGGGGACAGGGGAACCATGGGCCACTATGTATCTCGATAATTCTCGATAACTCGACAAATTTTAAAAACTTCATGAATTTAGATAGCTCGATACATTTCAGCTAGTCGATAAATTTCGACAATTCGATACACATTGGTAGCTCACTGAACTTTAAAAACGCTGAATTTCGATAACTCGAGAAAACTCGATAACTCTACAAAATTTCGTTAATTATCGACACATTTCGAAACTAGATAAATTTCGATGACCCAAAAATTTACTTATTTACATTTTGATAGCTTCATACATTTCCAATACCTATCGACAAATTTCGATAACTCGATACACTCCGGCAATGCGATAAAATTCGACAAATCGATAAATAGTGATAAATCGATAAATTCATGTTATTCAAAAAGTTTCAATAGCCCAATATGCTTTGAAAATTCGAAAAACTTCGATTCCATAAACCGAAAAATTTCGATAACCACCAACAATTTTCAATTAATCAATAAATATCGATAGCTCGATCATTTCTTTAACTTGATAAACTTCGATAAATCTATAAATTTTGGTCACTCCATAAATATTGATTATTCAATAAATATCATTTAATACAAAATTGCATTAACTCGATAAATTTCGATAATCTGATAATTTCTTATAACTCGATAACTATCGCTTCCTTTCGACAACTAACTTTCTCTGTCTCGATAACTCAATAAACATTTATCAATTTCAATAACTCGATACATTCCGTTAGATTTGTAAACATGTTTGTTGTGATATGTTTCGATAACTGTAAACTTCATCGATAAGAAATTTGATAGCTGGTAGCATAACCAAACGAACGGTGACAAAATTTATGTTAGTGTATTAGTATACATATAGACATGTATTAACTATATCTTTAGCGTAATGGATAGCTTTAATTTTATCGATGATTATGGACCGGAGGAATACGCGGATATTTTTTAACATAGATTGATAACTAATGTATAAAATTCCTTTAAAAAAATACCGAATGATTTTTAAGTAGTTTGTAACTAGTACCAATTGAATGAATGGGGCTGATGGGACAAACGAATATTCGGCTTTGTTCGCTCAAAGTCGAATTTTAGCAAAAAAAAATTAATTCAAAATCCAGATGTTGCGTTGTAAAATATATACTACATTCTTTTGTTTTTATTAAAAATTAAGCTGATATAATCCTTATAGAAATATTAAAAGATAATTGAATTTATGAGTAGTGGTACAGGCCGTTTTGTGCCGTCATTTAGCCCGAGATTACTACTGAAATATGGATAGTTAAGCTGTTTTAAAATTTGATTTATTCGTAGAAAAATAAAATAAAATAAAAAAAATATGAAGACCAACGAGCCACTTCGAAGAAGCTAGCTCGACATTTTTCTTACGAAAACTTGTAAACTAACCAAACTATCAGACATTAGCAAATATTGGAAAAAATAAACACAAATATATATATAATTTTAAAGCTAATGCTGATTTTTGTTACAAAAAAAATATGAAATAAAAAAAAAATCACAAAATTCCACTGCACAGGCACGTACGACGGCATGCCATTATCAGCAAAGCAAGCGGACGCGCCATGCACCGAGAAGATATGAAGCTTGCCGCCCTAAGCAGCCAATGCACAGACGAACGACCAACAACAGCCAGCCGCGCCACCCGCTCGTGACTTCACGCGCTGGCAAAGTGTGCAGCAGCAAAAAGATTGCACAAGTGGCAATAAAATCGTTTTCGAAACTTTTTCTTAGAGGCAAGTGCTGCCATACACATACTCGTACTGTCGTATTGTCGGTTATTATTTTTTCGGAATTTTTATGCAAGAAAAACTTGTGCAAATAGAAGCGCACATACATGCATGCATACAAATCTACAAAGTCAAACAAGCGCATTTTTGCATGTAGACGAGCGAGCGCTTTTACCGCCGAGACGTTAACGTCGAACAAATGGGGCAAAAGTTGTGTCGAATGGATTCCAGAAACTTTTGTAAAATGCAAAAGAATATACAGCAAATGTGTGAATTGCAAACAAAAGAAGCATACATTACATTACAAATGTAGTAACATAACTTGAAAATTTTTAAAGAAAAAAAAAAAAAAAAAAATTGTGTAGAAGAAAACTTAAATGAAATAGAAAATTTTCTATTCAACTTTTGCATGCTGGTGGTGCAAATTTAAATGGAATTGTTGCTGCGCTACGAAAAGCTTTAAACGAATAGCATATGCAGTCAGGGAATACATACACACACTTACACAAAATCAAATGGCTGCATGCAAAACGTATGCAGATAGCTAAGCTATGTGCATTTTCTAACTAAATATGCGAGCGTGTGTGCGTGCTCCATTGCACTTATGTAACTAACTTGCAAGATTGCCTTAAGAATAGCTAGCAGCCGCAACAGCTCATTGTGCTCCCCCCTACAGCCAGTCGACAATCTCCTGCCGCTCGCCATCTCTCGCAATCTTGCATTCTCGCGCACTTCACCCTGCACTTGCTTGTTGACAAGCCGAAATGAGGTCATTCAAAGTGCCGCAGCAATAGCCTTAACAACAGCGCAGAAAATGCAGCCAAAGTAAAGTAGAAAAGGAAGAAGAAGAAGAAGAAGCAGCGAAAAAAATAAAAACATCCAAATTGCACTTAAGCAACAAAAGGCAAGAAAGAAGTCAAAAGCGTAGCAAATTTACCAAGTACATACATATACACTGGCGGTCATTGAAGTAGACTCGCCTTGCTTTGAAGAGTTTTGCCTATATTTCCATGGTTTATTTTATGTTTCAAATATTTTTATAAAAGCCTGGCTAGCTATACAACAAACACTATATAAATAGCCTTTTCAAATTTTATACAAAAATTATATAAATTCGATAAATTTTCACCAAGTTTTTAAACATTTTATACGGAATTTTTAGAAAAATTTCTGGTATGCAGTTTTGTAGCCAATTCAATTTTAGGATCATAAAATGCAAGTTTCAATTCGCTACAAAATATCGTTGATTTTTAAGAATTTTTTTTTGCTGACGATGTCACGAACAATTTTTTCATATGGAAGAGAATGCCTAGCATCGTCAACAAAAAAATTGTCAAAAATCAACGGTATTTTCTAGCCACTTGAAACGGGCACTTTATTATCCTAAAATTGAATGGGCTACAAAGCTGGATACCAGAAAATTTCTTAATAAAAAGTTTAAAAATTTGATGAAAACTTTTCGAATTTTTATAATGTTTGTATAAAGTTTGAAAAGGGGATTTATATGGAGTTTGTTGTATAGCTAGCCAGGCTTTTATAAAAAAATAGTAAACATAAAATAAACCATGGAAATATAGCCAAAACTCTTCAAAGTAAG
>NW_016188577.1:0-4107 GCF_001687245.7 Rhagoletis zephyria
TACTAATGCATGAAAATCCTAACCTCAAAAAAATCACCCGTTAGATTTATTGTGCGAGTTTTAGATAGGCGCAATTGAAAGCTCAATCGATTTTTACGGTCCCAGTTGGGAAATGCTAAAACTCTGTACTCGTTAGTCAAAGTTCATGTTGAGAGAGGGAGAGGTTCTAACGGCAAAAAACTGACAAGTAATGCTTTTAAAAATAAAATTTGTTTGGTGTACATATTTTGACTTACATATATATACATAATGTACATGTTTAGATATTTATGCATCGTATATTATGTATAAAAATAGACAATTTAACATTCGTTTATACTATTTACATACACCAGTTTAGCGATTTTGATATTTTACTTACTTAATGAAGATTATGTATTTACTGGCGATACATTGAAATTCCCCTTCATTATGGTGGGGAAGTGCGTAAGACCGTCTTACCTGAAATCAAAAACAAAAGAACCGTAACCGTAAACAGTTTTTGAGGAAATGCCTCGTAACTGCCTCGTAACTGCGTGAACCTCTTAAATAAACCGATTTTCCATAAAAAATGAAGTAAGTTTACGAGGTTTACATGGTTACGAGGCATTTACGCGATTAACTGAATTATCCTATTTTAAAGTTCTTTAAATCCAAAGATCCTTGCATGCAATACATACATATCGTCGTTTAAAGTACAAAACCGCGATCGTCATACTGCAAAACCGCGTAACTGACATTTGCTGCCAAAAATGGGATTTGGTCGCACAAGCTCTTGGCTCAATCCTTATCCATTCGTCCTGAAATATACTAGCCAGAAATGCGATTGCTTTATAAAAAAAGAGAACAATTTTGAAATATGAGTGTTTTTACTCTCTAGAAAATAATTTATGCAACCTCACATAGGCGGTTTTGTACTTTAAACGACGATATATACATATATGTACATCTATAGAAAGTAGTATACATATGTATATGTTTTCACACTCGCTTTTGAGGCCCGATGTTGTTTATAGGCAGGAACGGATTTTATGGAAATCTCCTTTTTTTCTGCTAAAGGGATATAGTATATTCGATTAAGAATGTCCAGGATTTAGCTTTCCCTTGTTCCATATATACACATTTGGTATTGCCTTTTTTGCCTTTTCTACATTTAAAAACTAATTATAGCTCTTATAATAATAATAATAGATTGGCGCTTACACATATGATAGTGTTTGGCCAAGATTCTCCTCCGATTTTTAGTGGCGTGCGCCTTGATGTTGTCCCACAAAGGGGCGGGACATACAGTTTTACACCGACTCCGAACGGCGACTGTATTTTTTATGAGAAGCTGTTTTTCATGGCAGAAATACTGTCGGAGGTTTGCCATTGCCTGCCAAGGGGCGACCGCTGTTAAGAAAAAACCTTTTTTCCAATTTTTTTTGGCGATGTTGCTGTGACCAGGGCTTGAACCCAGGTCCTTCGGAGTGGAAGCGCAAACTGCTTACCACTACACCACAGCGGCCGCCACTCGAGAAAGTCCTTATTCCTGATAATATGAGAATAATATGAGGTTCAAACATTCCATATTTAAACTGGGCGCCACTTGTAGGGATGAAGAAGCGGTACGAGTAAATACAAGTATATACTCGATACTTTTCGTTCGACACCAAGTAATTTTAGTATCGATACTTTTGAACCAATACTGAGTAGATTATCGAAAAAGAAATAATCGTGTCGAAAGCCGATACCAAGGCGAATTTTCTTTCGGAATTTTTTCTCCACTTATATGAATCACTCTATGCTTTTAGCTGTTTAAACGAGAGCGACCTTCAAGTATTGAATATGTTAATTTTTTTTCCTGAAACCAGTATGCGAAGAGCTTTTTTAACACATATTGTTGCTGTTCCTGCATCCGGGAATCTGTTTCCATGGTCGCAAAAACCCAAAAATTTTTTAAAGTTCATTGCACGCTGCTCACAAGTTTAAAGAATAAAAATCAAAAGATTTTCCTTTTGAAGGTCGGTCTTGAGGTCAAGATAACTTTTCATTTAATTAGACCTTTAAAATGACTTTCAAAAGTAAAATTTAGTTTTTTTTCTTTTTTTTACCTGAAAAGGCTTGTAATAAACTTTTTAAAATGAAATGCTTTTTCGATTCTTGTAACAAAGGAAATGGATTCCTTGATGTACGAACAACAAAAATATGGGTTTAAATTAAAAACTTCCTTGCATACTGGTTTCATGTCAAAAAAGGAAACAATTTAAATCATCTATTTTTGAATGTAATTTTAAAGGTGAAGGTAATTAATTATTCTACCAAATCAGACTATTTTTAATGGATTCCCCATCCCAAAAAGCTTTGAAAACACCGTTACATTTATTTCGCTATCACTTCTTGTTCGAGTTTGTCTTTTTTCCTAAAATAGAACACTGTGCGGCGTATACACGCTCCAACGTACAGAGTAACTCCATTATTCTTCGCGCGGAAAGCATTATCGGACAATATTAAAGGTGGTGGAGACTAGCTCTGTTATTCAAAAACAGAAGCAATGGAGAAAAGAGTAGGTTGCAAAGCGTGGTTTACAAAAAAGATAGTTATCTTAGAAAAAACTAAAATGTTCAACGTAGCTCAGCCCTGAAATTTCGTAAATTAAATTTAAGCTTTCTAAGAACTCATCATATAAAATCCGTTACTTTTTTACTATAAGAGATACACCTGGAATTTTGTCAAGTTATAAACCAAGGTACAATACAGTGAAACCCGCTTAAGTACCTGCCCCCCGCTTAAATACGTAACCCGCTTAAGTAACCAACATTTTTGGACACCATGCATTTTTTAATGTAATCAGAAGAAAATCCCTCTCTTAAGTACCTCCCCGCTTATTTACCCAACCCGCCTAAGTACCTCAATTTTTCGTGCCCCATTTGCAATTTTACTTATAATTTCCCCCTTTTAAGTGCTCTTTTAAAATTCCTTAAAATATTTACGTATTTTCAAATTCAGTAGTAGCGCTACACACCTTCGGTAAAAAAAATTGAAAAAAATCAACGGTAACTTTTAGACACTTGAAACTTGCACATTATTACACTAAAATTGAATGGGCTATAAAACTGTATACTTACAAAACACTTCTGAGAAAAAAGTTTGAAACTATGATGCATTTTTTTTAAGTGATCTACAAAATCTTAAGCTTCGGTTTACATATATGGTATTTATGTTCATTTATTAATTTTTAAGGGTTTTAAATCAATTAAAATGCAGTTCATCCCGCATTTTAATTGATTTAAAACCCTTAAAAATTAATAAATAAACATAAGTGGCAAACAATATCATTTTGAATTTGGTACAAAATGATATGTCCAACTTTGACTTTTTAAACAATTTAATTCTTGTAAAATGACATAACATTGCACTAAATATTTTTTAATAAAGTTTTTCTTTACTTGTTTATGTGTTTAAATAATGCTACGATTTGGTTTTAAACTATGCATACTTCATTAAATGTTGTTATTCAAGTATTTATGTAAGTTAACAAGAAGATGTAACTACATCAGTAATTATGTTCGCTTAAGTACCCGCGTCGAGGTACTTAAGCGGGTTCTTTGAAGTACCCAACCCGCCTAAGTACCTCAAAAAGCTGACATATTTCGTGAGGTACTTAAGCGGGTTTTACTGTATATCTACCTATGAACAAAAATTAAATTGGACTTCCCCACCCGCCGAAACTCAACATCAAACATGAATATGGGCCCAACTCACGGTTCTAAGGTTAACCGAGTTTCACTCCTTGTAAACTTTTCCAAGGTATTATCATTAAACATATCGTTTCGCTATGTTATGTTGTTTTATTTATTTTCAGTTTTTACATTATTAATTTTTATTGTTCGGAGTTTAGGATTCGCCGAGGATGATTAATTTATTTAAAAAAAAATTAAATTAAATGTAATCCAGTTCATACGGAATACCTTCATAGCCAAAAGTACCGAAACGAGTAGGTATCGATACTTTAGAACCGATATTTTTCGGTTATCGATACTTTCTTACGATACTACTTCCAAGTGAAGGTATCGATACCTGCATGGTATCATTTCATACCTAGCCACTTGTATTAACGTCGAGCGCACGTTTAGTACATTCAAGGCT
>NW_016188578.1:0-4107 GCF_001687245.7 Rhagoletis zephyria
GAGTTTTGCAGCCCTTCTCCAACGCCATTGTTATTGCGCAGCGGATTGCGACTGTTTCTGCAGTGAAAGAAGACGCGGTGTCTGATAGAGTCTGTACGATCAAAGTGTGACCAAACTTATTTACTACTGCTAAGTTTGCTGGTGAGGTTTCTGTTCTCGACCCGTCTGTGAACCATATGTTCCAGCCATCAGCTTCATAATGAATTTTGCGCTCTCGGAACAAACATAAGAAGACATCAGTAGGGGTAACGCTTTTTTTTAGTCTAGCCAAACCGACATCGCATGACGATTTCATGATCTCCCATGGCGGATGTTTTGGTTGGTAGTTTTCATCCGTGTAGTGAAAATCTAGATATTTGGAAATTTCCAGTATTCGATGTATTGCTGAGGGAGTTCTTTGCTGTCTTTGTGTGTGGCTAATGTTTTTGATGTCATTATCAATGACCGAGTTGGATGGAAAAACTATTTTAGGTATTAAGCTCGAATAGACTTGATGTACTCTTTCTTCTACAGATGGTAAACCAGCCTCTGCTAATAGGTTTTTGATGGGAGTTGTGCGGTATGCGTAGAGACTCGCTCTCACCGCTTGGTGGTAAATCGGCTTGAATGTATTTAAGATTGATCTAGGAGAGTTTCCATACAGGTAGAGTCCGTAATTGATTTTGCTTAATAATAGAGTTTTAGTTAAGTATATAAGTGTATTAGTATGTACATGGCATTTTTTACTTGCGAGATACGTAATAATGTTTATTCTGGCAGCTAATGCTCTTTTGATATTCAAACATTGATCCGTCCAGCGGTAATTATTGGAAAATATAATGCCTAAGATTTTAAGTTTTTTTACATTCTCTATTTGAACATTATTTACAGCTAAATTATGGTTGTAAAAATCACACGAGTGTTTCCTACAAATGTGGAAATTTTTACTTTTTTCTAGAGATATTTTAGCTCCGGAATATTTGGTCCAATCCAGAATATCTTTTATTATGTTCTTAAAAATTAAATTTGTTTCTGTATTTTTATTCCTTCTACAGAGTATGTAAACATCATCTGCATAAATATAATGATCTACATAGTTATTTGATTTTATTATGTTGCTTATTTCGTTGAAGGCGATGCTGAAGAGCACTACCGATAATGGGGAACCTTGCGGTACGCCATTATTTAGGGTATACGTCTCGGAGAATACGTTTTGTATTCTGATGCGGAATTTTCTATTTTGTAGGAAGGACTTGACAAAAGGGAACATTTTGGGACCAATTCCCCACGAACGAAGTCCTATCCGGTCAAATGCTTTTTCAAAATCTAGTGATAGCATGGAGACGTGATTGCGGGCTGAGAGAGCTTTTGTCACATAGAAGTCTATGTGAAGGAGGGCGTCTGTACAGCCTCTGTTAGGTCTGAAGGCTACTTGGTTAGAGTTGAAGAGTACTGCGACTCAGTGAACCATGCAATACGATTTGCTATTATCCGTTCTAACACTTTTGATAAGCAAGAGAGAAGAGAAATAGGACGGTATCCGTCAGTTGAAAGGGGATTTTTATTTGCCTTAGGGATACGAACTACAGTGGCAACTTTCCAGTTTTGTGGTATGATACCGGTACCAAATATAGTCTTATAGAGANGCCTTAGGGATACGAACTACAGTGGCAACTTTCCAGTTTTGTGGTATGATACCGGTACCAAATATAGTGTTATAGAGACATAGCAATCGAGATTTTCCAAAATGGGACATTTCTTTTAACATCTTGTAAGAAATGCGGTCGAAGCCAGGAGTTTTTCCTTTCGCTATTGCGAAGCACATCGATAATTCTGTCGCAGTGATTACTTTTTCGATGAGCTTTGCTTTCGGGTGTATTTCGCCAAGAGGTGTTATATGGTTTAGGGCATACAATTTTTCACTTCTAAACTGATTGGGGAAATTGGTATCATCAGAGAGGTTTGACCACACTGAAGCAAAATGATTTGAAATTACTGATGGGTCCGAAGAGATGTAGTTATTGGTGTTTATAGCAATGACCGGTTTGTATGGATTTCTATTGCAAAGTCTGTTGATTCTGTTCCATATGACGGAAACAGAGGAGTTGGGGGAGACAGATTCCGTAAACTTCTGCAAGCTAAGCCTTTTTTGAGCTTTCATTTCTTTACGGAAGATAACATTACGCCTTTTGAAATTAATAAGATTTGTTGGCGTTGGGTTACTTTTGAAATTATACCAAGCTTGCATTTTTTCTCTTCGGAGATTTGAAAGCATTTTATTCCACCAGGGAACATGGGTTTCTGGACGGTATGATGCCTGTGGAATGCAACGGTTTGCTGCTGCTCGGATCGCTTTGGCAACATTAGCTGCTTCTTGATTTGGGGAGTTTGATAGGGGACGAGCTTCCATTTCGACGTTGACTTGCTTTGCATAGTTCGGCATGATCTAAGAGGAACTTAGGTGGGGCCTTTGTACGGTGGGAAATGTTGGGGTTCAATGAGAATTTTAAAATAATCGGAAAGTAGTCGCTATTGTGAAGATCGTTAAGTATTTGCCATTTTATAAGTGGGGATTGAGGTGGTGAGAAAAAGGAGATATCAACGTGGGTAAAAGAAGAGTGAGTTGAGAAGTGAGTCGGCCTACCATCGTTCAGAACGCATAGATCAGACAGTTTTATAGCTTTTTCGATAGTGAGTCCCCTGTGATTGGTGGAGTTGGAGCCCCATATGTTACTCCACCCGTTAAAGTCGCCTATTACTATTAATGGGGTGTTAACTGAATCAAAAATATCGGTTAGATCGATGCTGCAAAATCTTTGGGAAGGTGGGATATAAATAGACGCTAGTGTAAATTTAATGCTAAGTTCGACCCCAATCAGAACTACTTGTAGCGGGGAGTTTATGTCAACTTGTTTATGGAGGATGTGGTTTTTAATTAATAAACCAACACCTTGTTTTGATGTTGTGTTTGCTGCGGCATTTGTAAAATATTTGGAATAATTATTTGGTAGAGATGGGGTGTGTCTGTGACAACAATGGGTTTCTTGAAGTGCAATAATGCTCGGGTTGTGTTGCTTTATAAGCATCTGCAGTTCTGTGAAATTGTTAAAGAAACCTTTCATATTCCACTGGAGAATATTTAGGTTCATGGCGTAAAGACTGGAAAAGTTCTCTACTTTTTGTAAACTTAAGTTTACAGAAGCGAGAAATAATTAGTCTTGAAATATAGTTGTTTTATATGTCAGGTATATTGCTTTTGAAAATTTCAGTATTATCCTGTTCTTTAATGAAATATTCATTATTTTTTAGGAGATTTTGTGTAAAAAGGGATATTGGGGACATCGAAGTTAGATCTACTGCATGGGTCCGCTGAGTGGTCGGCATCGGAGTTTGTTGATGCGGAATATTGCTGGTATAAGCTNTAAGCTATTTATGCGAGCGGACAATTGTTGTGAGTTAAGGTTGGTCTATCAGGAAGTTTGTTGTTTAGTTTGCCATTATTGTCATTTTTTTGTGTTGGTAATGCACAAGTATCTTCTGGGACTATGATTTCAGTAGGGATTTTACTATTTGCGCTTGTGGCAGCAACATTTTTTGTGGATGTGGTATTCTTTGTAATGCTGGCGTAAGAGCTAATACTAGGGAGGAGCGGTATGTTTTTTTTTGTACTTGCGACGTGCTTCGCTCATGCTACATTTGTCTGTGGTTTTAATTTTAAGAATTTCCCTGGCTTGGATAAATTTTTGGCANATTTTGGGCCGCTTTTATCTGAAGAGGGGTGTTCTTCTGAGCAGTTAGCACACTGGGTTCGGATGCACTTCTCAGGATTGTGTGGTGGGAAGTTGCAGTTGTAGCACGAGGGGTTGCTAGCGCATCGTTTTTGTGTATGCCCTAACCTCTGGCAGTTCTTACAGCGCATTGGAGTCGGGATATAAGGTTGCACCTTAACTTTGTACCATGCTACATCAACGGAATCAGGAAGGCGATAAAGGTCAAAAGTTAGGACCATTTGCCCGGTGTGGAAAGATTTGCCATCGACTTGACGAGTGAATTTATAAACACCAGTTACATGTTGATCTTTCATTTCACTAATTATTTCCTCTTCCGCCACGTGTTTTAAGCAGGGTG
>NW_016188579.1:0-4107 GCF_001687245.7 Rhagoletis zephyria
GTATGTATATATTTATGCCCTGTAGGGAAAATGTCAATTGATGAAAAAATTTTGTTTCGGTACTAATACGATTCCTACAAGAAAACTAAACCACGCTGATAAGTGGATTTCCCTGAAAGCTATTACACAAAATTTGTTCCATTGATTATACACGTAGATATCGCTCATGACCTGCCCCTCAGCGCTGCTCATTATAAGCTTTTATTATTTATCTGCTGCTGTTTTTCTTTGTTTTCATTCTTTTCGTAAGTAATTTGTAATGGAGCTAAATTGTACACTACTATCCGCAAACTATCTGGCAATCCACACAGCCAACATCCTCCCCTCAGCTATTTCTTGTAAAACTTATAATCGTAATAGTGTTGCCTGCTCCTCACCCTCCCCGCTCCCCTCCCTCCCCCCCGCTTACAGTTAGTGTTGTTTTTGCTGTAAATAGCTGTCTTGTTTGCTTAGCCGCTTTAACTCCCTTCGGACATTGCGTTGATTATTAGAATATGTTTTGCTATTGCTTTTGTTGTTATTGTTGTTGCATACCTTTCATTTTCTTCATGTTGTGTTGTATGTGTGAGTTTTTTTTTTTTTGCCATTTTGTATTACAAAATTTATTAAAGTCGGCCAATGTGTATTTAGTTAGCGCATTTATCTCGCCATAACTATTGAAATTTATTATCCAACTCGGCCTGCGGGCAAACAAGCTGAAGCTGGGTGAATGTAGGTAAAGTAGAAATGTTGGTCCCTTGTGAGTAAGCAAAGGGTTGCTAGTTACAATGCGGATGAGCATTTTTTTCTTTTGTTATGTGGGTTAACGTAACGGCTTTCGAGCAGAGTGAGTGGAGGGGATTTAAAGTTATTCAATGAATTTAATCGCTTCGAAATATTGCCGCAATTAACTAAGGGAATAATTAATTAATTTTGAGATGTGGAAAATTTTTAATTTAGTCTTTAATTAAAATGGGTTTAAAATTGAATAAATTAATTAGAAATCGACATGTTCACATAAACAAATGTAATTTATTCGCTCCCCTCAGTTGCTGGAGGATTAAAGGAAATTACCTGCTTGCATTTACACAAATGGCTTGCAAATAGAGTCGCCCAAAGTATAGTTTTATTCCAGGTTTAGTGCTCCAGAGATAAATTTATTATCTGCTTAAGTAGGAGTTTGCCATTTTAAGGTTTTAAATTGAGTAGTTGGGGCGCAATGTTACAGTTCTACGGCTATACTGAATCCCGACTCTAGCGTCCTCGTACGCGCACTCTGGCCAATGCGAGCAACCCATGTGTGAGATTCTTTAACCAATCCGAGTGGAGCCTTGGGTCAAGGCAGAAGTAGAGTGAGCTTCGGTGAGGCCACACCGACTTATTCGGTTTAAGGCCGCACTGAGGTCTGTAGCGTCTGTTCACCAGTAGGTGCGGCTGCAAGCAGGCGTCTGTCTTGGAGCAAGCGGCTTGCTAAATAAAGGTGTATTCGGTTAAGAAACCATCCCCTTCCAGAAATGCGCAAATGTGCGCTGGGTTTGGAACCCGCCACGTAAAAACCACTTCCAGTAAATGAAATACAGAAAGCTTCTTTGATGACATAGTTCAGCGAATTAAAGTACAGCGGCTCCGCTGCTTGGCTTTGTCGTTCGTATGGACACCGATGCTCCAGCTTTGAAAGTATTCAACTCGGATCGCGCTGGTGGTAACAGAGGAAAAGGGGAGAATAGAAATGACTGGTGCTTTGTGCTTTGTTGAACTCGGCCAAAATTGCTAAGGGAGAAATTTTACTCATTCGGAAGAATTTTCTACCTTAAAGTAAGGAAAGTTTTTCTTTGATCCAGATATGGATTTTTGGTTCAGTGTACATACATATGTGTCAGCGCCAATCTATTGCTATTGTTACTTGTGCCAAAAATTTAATTTTATTGACTGAGATTATTTGAGATACTTATTTTTTAAGATAACGATGTCTGCAAAAAATATTTCATAAAGAAATTATTCCTATGATAATCTTCAGCTTATTCCAAACAAACAATATTTACCACATCTTTATACATATAATAAATAGCATACATTAAACTATAAAAGGGGTGTACACGACCAAATCTAAATCGCTTCCAACTACAAAAACTCGGATGTTTAAAGTCATCACTTCATAAGAAATTGGCGTGAAAANTTCCTCAATTGTAAACTATTTTCCCCAGCATATTTCCGATAACCATTCGCTGAGATTTTGTGTCGATATATTTGGATAATAAACCTACCTACATGAGTATGTATGTAGTAGATATGCAAAGAAAGTGTGCCAGCGGCAAGCTCAAAGCGAATGAAAGAATAAAGAGACAAAACAAAAATATGTAATACCAAATACCAACACTAAAAGTTATGCACCTACACAGGCAAACGACGACACATCCTTGCCTAAGCTTTGCATATGTGTGCATATGTATTTACTCATACATATGTACGTAATATTGTAAGTGTTTGAGTGCTAGTATTGTATTTTGCAAATGTTTACGTCTTTGCCATAAAATGGTGCTTTAAACTCGCCCACTTTCAGCTAATACATGCAAACAATCTTACAGATGCATATATGTATATATATTAACAGATATGGTTTTTTTTTTTTTTTGTACACCGGATGACAGCAGTCGCAACTGCCAATATCATCAGTATCGGATGTCAGCAACGTACATTTCTTGCTGTCCCTGTCCATGTTTTGCCGAAGCAGATCTGCTTCTTTGCATTGCAGCAGAAGCGCTGGCGACAGCTGTCATTGATGTGAATTATTTACAAATTGTGTTCAATGGTTTTGTAATTTAAGATTTTTTACTTTACTTTTGTTTCTTTTCACTTAGCTTCTTGCACTTCTACTTCTTTTTTTTTTTTGTTCTTATTCAGGGTGTCGATTTTTATTTTCATTGTTGTTGTCTTTCAATCAGCATTCAACCATTTACTTGGTAATGGCTGAGTAGCACGTGTCGAAAGAAAACATGCTAATCTATTAGATTAAATTGGCAACGATAAAATGGTAGTTTTATTTTTCTTTGTGTTTTTTGTTTTTATTTTTTTTGTGAAATATTAAAGACTTAAATTTTTAAGAGGATATTAGAAAAGAGAAAAAATAATATTAAGCGGGGTAAATACGTATTTAAGCGGAACTCTACGCTATTTGCAGAAAATTTTTGCGTTTACTAAATTGATCGCTATACTCTTTTTCTTCTTCTTGCTTGCCGCTATAACCGCTTAAACGATTTTGATCGAGTTTAACTTAAACCGCAGGCCATTCTTTTTTATTTCCTGCCATATGAAGCCAATAACGAAAGCCGAGTGAGGGCAAGTCCCGCTCTACTTGTTATCTAACACAGAGGAGCCCCTCCTTAGATTGGGTTCATCCCCATAAAAAGTCTGCTTGATTACTTTCCTAACAGGCTATTTTTTCCAAGAAAGTGTTGGGGTAGCAGTAAACTTTTTTCGCTACTCGGTTTAGCCTTCCTCTTTCTCTGCTACCAACAGCGGGTTCCGCATTGAATATACTCGCAGGAGGAGGGATTCTCGTTCCGTCGCATAGTGTTTCGACTGTAAGAATATAGGTAGACATCTCTCGCTCGAATATTCGAAGTTGGTTAAAAAATTGGTTGGGCTTAGAGAGGGAAAAGTTTAGAAGTCATAAATACAAAATTTCTCTATATCCCCGTGAATGCGAATCCGAGGTCTTTTAGCCTCCATCACATCATGTTCGAGGTCATTCGAAGGTGAAGTTGTGAAAAATTCATTGAATAAATCTGAAAATTCTTCCGAATTTGATCTTAAGATGACGTTGGCAAGTCCTCTGATAACCTTGAAGAATCGAGGGACCCCAATATTCGCATTCAGCGACAACAAAAACCTATGCATTTAAATTTTTATTTTGATTTTTTACTATTTGACCCTCAAATAACGTCGAACTTGGCATTATGGAGGTTAACGTACCTCGGATTCGATTTCAGCGAGTCGAAAACCGAAATAGTAAGAAATCTATACTAAATTAGCAATTTTTTGTGTAATGTCCACGTATAGCTCAGTACATTTTTTCACCACATATATGTAGTAAAATTTGTGGAAGAAAATATCAAAAAGTTAAAAATC
>NW_016188580.1:0-4107 GCF_001687245.7 Rhagoletis zephyria
TCTATTCATGATGAAATGTCAAAGCATACTGAGCATCTTTCTCTTTGACACCATGTCTGAAATCCCACGTGATCTGTCAAATACTAATGCATGAAAATCCTAACCTCAAAAAAATCACCCGTTATTAATAAACAACTAATAAACATTAAATACACTAAAGAAAAATAGACAAAACTTGTTTAAATGTCGCGTCCAAGTTTATATTTGTAGCGGGTATTTTCTTCTTCTTTACTTTATTTTTGTTATTATTATTATTTCCGTGTTGGTGACATTCGGCCGCGCAAGAAGAAATAACGTCATCAGTACAACTCCGGTTACTCCATCCACAGTATTTTTGCGCAAAATCCACCTCCAAATTTACAAAAAAGTGCATATTTCAAACAGAAATCTTTATTTAAATTAAAGCTTAATCACTTTGCTAGACGTATATGTAAAATTTTTTTGATTCTGGTCACACGTTTAGACACGACAACCCAAAATCATTGCACAAATAACCGAACCGTACCTAAACTGTCTTATTTACGCATTTTTCTATAAACAAAAATTTTATAAAATGAAACTGAGGTAGTTTACATCTTATGTGGATAATTCTTGTCACAAATATGTACATAGTTTCGTGCTTATATACATAATTATACATAATTTTTTAGCAGCATCACATCTTTATCAGAAAATTTTGAGAATCCTAAAATAGCCACTGTTACAAGTTGCAGCGCATCATTTTAACTCGACCTCCTCCCTCTTCCACGGACAACGGTACGTCGTTTAGAGCACGATTCCCAAAGTGGTCCAGGTGGACCCCCAGGGGCCACGGGGGACTCGACGGGGGTCTACGTCAGCGTGAAAAAAATATGGGGGTCCACGACGAGTTGTAACTGGGGGTCCACGAAAATTTATCGATGGTAAAGAATCAAACCGCGGTAACAAAAACCGCGAAGTCTGTTCCGGCTTTTCCAAGTTGGATAGGGAAGCAAAGCGAATGGGTCTGGTGGTAAACGAGGACACACGAAGTATCTCCTGTCATCAAACAAACAGTCAGCACATTCGCGCCTTGGCACCCACATCACTGTTGACAGTTACAATTTCGAGAAAGTAGAGAATTTCGTTTACTTGGGAACCAGCATTAACACCGATAATAATGTCAGCATTGAAATCCAACGCAGAATCACTCTTGCCAACAAGTGCTACTTTGGACTGAGTAGGCAATTCAGGAGTAAAGTCCTCTCTCGACGTACGAAAACCACGCTCTATAAGTCACTCATCATGCCCGTGCTGGTATATGGCGCAGAAGCATGGACAATGACAACATCCGATGAGGCGGCTCTTGGAGTGTTCGAGAGAAAGATTTTGGGGAAGATTGACGGGCCTTTACGCGTTGGCGACGGCGAGTACCGCAGACGATGGAACGATGAGCTGTATGAGCTTTACAACGATATGGACATAGTGCAGCGAATTAAAATACAGCGGCTCCGCTGGCTTGGCCATGTCGTTCGAATGGACACCGACGCTCCAGCTCTGAAATTATTCAACTCGGAACCCGCTGGTGGTAGCAGAGGAAGAGTGAGGCCCCACTGCGTTGGAAAGATCAAGTGGAGAAGGACTTGGCTTCACTTGGCGTTTCCAATTTGCGTCAGTTGGCACAGAGAAGGAACGACTGGCGTGCTTTGCTGAACTCGGCCAAAATCGCTTACGCGGTTACAGCGCCAAAATAGAAGAAGAAGAAGAATGCGAACATGACTTCTGATGTAAACAAAAATAAAGTGGTATACAGCTTAGCTACGTATATTTTTGTTAACCAAAAACAAATTTAATGGATTTACTAGTCTTTTGTAATTGTAATTTTTGTATTTATATAGAACTTGTCAATTCTAGTTGAAACATTTTAGGCGTTTTTAGTAGTTTTTTTTGTCCAATCTAGCCGGTCGCTCCAAAAAGTTCTGGCAACACTGTCCTTTACTAAATTAATTGTACAAAGTAAAAAAGTAGGTACATACTCATTATTTTCTTAGAGAGTTTTCCCGTTGAGATATCAGCTGTTATAGTTGACACTTCTACTCAAAGTTTACATTTTTTTTTTTTCGTAGTCAGTATTCTGTAGTTCGAAATGGTATAAGCATTCGAGTGAAAAAGATACTTCAAAAAAGAGAATGGAAATGAATAACGAAGTTAATATTTGTGTGACTAACAAAAAATAAACTAATATATAGCTTGCTAAATAAAAAAAAAANAGTCTTTTGTAATTGTAATTTTTGTATTTATATAGAACTTGTCAATTCTAGTTGAAACATTTTAGCCGTTTTTAGTAGTTTTTTTGTCCAATCTAGCCGGTCGCTCCAAAAAGTTCTGGCAACACTGTCCTTTACTAAATTAATTGTACAAAGTAAAAATGTAGGTACATACTCATTATTTTCTTAGAGAGTTTTCCCGTTGAGATATCAGCTGTTATAGTTGACACTTCTACTCAAAGTTTACATTTTTTTTCTTTCGTAGTCAGTATTCTTGTAGTTCGAAATGGTATAAGCATTCGAGTGAAAAAGATACTTCAAAAAAGAGAATGGAAATGAATAACGAAGTTAATATTTGTGTGACTGACAAAAAATAAACTAATATATAGCTTGCTAAATAAAAAAAAATCTTTTTCAGAATGTATTCTAATTTGGGTAATAATATTCCACTTTAAGCAGAGCTATAATAAAATTATAGTTAAAAAACTAAAAACACGCTTTTATTACAACAAGACCTAAAAAGTATAAAATAATTTATAGATATAGCGATTCCGTTTAAGAAGAAAAGGAAGTTCCCTAACTTGATTTAATTTAACTTTTTTAAATTAGCTAAAAATATGATTAAAGTGTTTGGCCCGTAGTCATAGTCAAAATCAAGTCCACTGTAAAGTTAGTTGCAGCTTTTTGACATAATTTTCAATGGGATATCTGTAACAAAAACCGCAACAAACTTTGCTTTGACTTACTTAATTTTGACTATGACTACGGACCAAACACTTTAATCATATTTTTAGCTAATTTAAAAAAGTGAAACTTTAGGAAACTTACTTTTCCTCTTAAACGGAATCGCTATATCTATAAATTAGTTTATACTTTTTAGTTCTTGTTGTAATGAGAGCGTGTTGTTANTTTTGACATAATTTTCAATGGGATATCTGTAACAAAAACCGCAACAAACTCTGCTTTGACTTACTTTATTTTGACTATGACTACGGACCAAACACTTTAATCATATTTTTAGCTAATTTAAAAAAGTGAAACTTTAGGAAACTAACTTTTCCTCTTAAACGGAATCGCTATATCTATAAATTAGTTTATACTTTTTAGTTCTTGTTGTAATGAGAGCGTGTTGTTAGTTTTTTAACTATAATTGTATTTTCTACTTTTTAGTCTTTTGAAATCTTGCAATTAATATTATATTGTCTGTATATTTCTCATTCTGTTCATTTCTTTCAATGCATCGTTATTGCATGGCTTCTTTCCAGTCAGTTTCGAGTTATCCAATTCCCCTATCTGAAGTCCTTCTAGCGATCTTACTCTGCTAAGAATGACATAGGCTTGACCTTTTGCGAACAGCTTTGATCCTAGGTATACAACAGCGTAGTCCACAGTACTACCTTGCATCTTATGCACCGTTGATGCCCATGATAGAATTACTGGCAGCATTCTCCTTTCAGCGGTTTCGTAACTTAACTTTGCCGGGAACTGTATTGACTTTGGCTGTATTACATGTATGTCTTCATTTCCAAAGTTTACACGTATTGATGGTATATCTTCTGCATACATTTGACCTCGTCTAAAATTTGGCCAGATTTAAATAGGTAATACACATATTCTGAATATAAACCAAATCAGAGCACAGATGCCGATTTTTTAATTATATAGACTCACGCACCACGTAACTGCCAACATTTTTTGTGCAGTTATTTATTTTCATGTAATAAATATGCATTCTAAACGTGAACTTAATCGGATCATAAATACGGTTTTTCCAAATATCTCGACTCCTGTAGTGCGATTCACTAACTTTTAACAATGCGACTTATCGATTTGTAATCCATTGCATATGCCAAGGCGCTCGTGTGAGCTCAAAGTTCAAAGG
>NW_016188581.1:0-4107 GCF_001687245.7 Rhagoletis zephyria
CTCCCCACTTCGGCCATCGAAGCCACCATCAGAAACTAGGACTGCCGGTAGGAAAAACCCCCATTCCTAGGTATTTGCTTTCATTGAGCAGATGGGGCTGCAGGCAACTTGTGGGGCTGTTCCTTCCTGACTTGAAGCGGATGAGACGACGCAACAATATTTTTTCTGTGTTTAAATTCACACACCGGAGCTCTTTAACACCCAACAATCAGCTCCGATTGTAGATTCAAAACAAACATTAAAATAGATGGCATGTTGTATTAGTGCTTTTTTAAGGAAATGCACCACGGGCCACCATATCAAAACACCATGGAGCATTTTTGTTTTACAGACTGCTGTGTAGATCCATAGAATGCGTCGAGGGGAAGACCAAGCGTATTCCGGTTGAACCCTCTATTCCACATTCAATATCCGCAATGATCTACTGTCTATAATAATTTCCTAGCTTAGGTGGAGAAGAGGATGTAATCTTTTACTTTCTTGTAATAAGTAGTTTCTCTGTTTGCCATAATCGCTGAACCTCACTCAGTTATCCCAAGCCTCGGAGTGTGTTACCGTCATTAAAAGGGTTATCAATTAAACTATCTGCCGTTCGAGGCAGCATATAACAGTAGGTCCTTTGACCCAACCCCCCAGGGGACTCCGCCTAAGTGGAATTACGGGCTCGACAACCCCTTGGTACCCAGTCTAGGGCTGCCAGTTCTTGAGTCGAGTGGAGGCTCAACTGGCAGAAGTCTTCGGCTTTCGAGGTCTGACGAGAGACTGTATTATGGTACCGCGGGGAACAGAATGCCCCGGAGTGTGTTCGCGAGCGAGACGAGCAAGACTAGCGAAACAAGCAAGGCCAACAAGGCAAGCACGATGAGCAAAATGTTGAGAAAGAAGTTGAAAGAAAGGATGAAGAATGGCGTGGGAAAAATGTGCAAGTTAAGCAACTCGAGCCGTTGAGAAAGTTGAGCGAGTCGAGAAATCACCCTTTGCCCCCGGAGTGGGCTCACGAGTAAGGCGAGCGAAACGAGCAAGGTGAGCAAAATGGTGAGAGATGAGAAGTGTGCAAGTCGAGCAAGTGCAAGTCAGGGCAAGTCAAGCGAGTGAGCATTACTCCAGTATCGTGGTGGTTGTGGTTTAACACCCAAATGTGGGTAAATAGAACCAGCAATGGTTCAATGTGGAGTTGCACTGCAACCGGGTGCCGAACCCATAGTACGGCAGAAATTTAGACGGACCTAGAACCCTGCCAAGGCGGTTAGTGTGTTCACCCCACACTGCCAGTTGGTACTGAAGTGCTTGTATTTTAGGGCGCTGATCAAGGCATTTGAATTGATCTGTTGTACTCTTGTGCGCCGTGGAGTTAAGTCATCCTGGCAGGACGTACATAGCGAATTGAAGGAGATTTTTTCTTTTTTAATTAAAGCTCTTTAACATCAATACTTTTTTGCACATTTAGGTCACACAAAAATTCTAAGGTAGCAAATTATATCTCAAACCGACGATTATCCTTGTAAAAAAGCGAATATATGTATGAATATAGTTCACTAAAGTCTTGAACGGCAACGAATTTGAGGACAAAAGATTTAAGCAAGCCAAACAAAAGAAGCGAAGTATTGCACTTCAGATGATTGTAGAAAGTATGTACATAGGTATGTGCAAATAGAAGTCCACAAGAAACAATGCCAAACGTTCATTGACTGCAGTTGAAGGTCGACCGAAGCTTTTTGGGGCTAAGGACGGACGTACTAAAATCCTAAGACTGAATACTAAGTTTGCAAGGCAGTTATTGAGCTTATTCAACCGTCTGGCAAATTACTTGTACGTATGTATGTATGGTAAGTGCCCGTGCATTTGCGGCAGCCACAATCAGTCGCTTACGGGTATGTACCTGCGCATGTGCAGACTAGTAACACAGACTATTACGTACTGATTGTCTTGCCAGCAGCTGTTTTCATTTAGATTGCCATACAACCTTGTCAACCGGTAAGTAAGACACAAGAACAAACTAAGAAGAACAATGAAAGGAATGTAAGCGAACTCAAACAAGCAAAAAATCAAAAAACAAAGAAAAATCAGAACTACAAAAGTTGGGCATACATGCTGCTAACCAAACTCCTAAACTATGCAAGCGCCAGTCGCATTTAAAGTGCATTCAAATGTCCTTAAGAAGACTTTTATTTATGCACACTATGCGATTTGGTGTGGGATGTTTAACAAATGTGAATACTGTGATGTGCATGCACATTAGACCGTACCACCTTACAAGCAAACAAAAAAATTTCTTTGGGATCAAATTTCAAACTGCAGTGAAACGAAAAAACAGCAAAACGGAGGGATGGCGGAGGGCACAACCACGATTAGAGTTAAGATTTCGATTGATATTCAGATTGAGGTTGAGGAGTAAGAGTGAGGCCAGAACGAGATAAAGATTAAGATTATATTGAGATTAATATGTCTAGGATTAATATTAGACTAAGATTGATTGAGACTCAGATTGAGGCTGAGATTTAGATATGAATTAAGATTTAGATTGAGATATAGATTAAGATAAGAGTTAAGATTAAGTTTAAGATTAAGATATGAATAAGATTAAGATTAAGTTAATAATTAAGTTTAGGATCAAGGTTAATTAAAGATTAATATTAAGGTTAATAAAAGATTAAGATTATGATTTAAATTAAGGTTACGACCAGGATTAAGATTGATATTAAGATTAAGATTAAGCTTACGATCAGGATTAAGACTAAAATTAAAATTATGAATAAGATTAAGTTCAAGATTAAGGTTATGATTAAGATTAAGATGAAGATTTATATTAAGATCAAGATTAAGATCAAGATTATGATTAAGATTATGATTATGATTAAGATTAAGATTAAGATTGATATTAAGATTAAGTTTAAGACTAGGATTAGAATTAAGGTTGCCATTCAGATTAAGATTAAGATTAAAACTAACATTTAGATTAAGATTGGGATTAAGATTGAAATTAAGATTAAGATGACTATTAGGATTAAGATTACGATTAGGATTAAGATTAATATTTAGACTAAGATTAAGAATTTTAGGAAAAAACAATTGTCTCTTCCAAGACAAAACATCGAGAAATCTTAATTTAAGATCCGACTGTAAATATCGAGGATATGACGAAAAATATATAAAAAGGGGTTTACACGTTCAGCCAATCAAAAATAAAACATTCGTTTTGTCTTACAAAATACCTTAGACTCAGGATGGCGAACTGTTTTTCTGATACAGTCTAATGGACATACATACAATATCTGGCTGCGCTTAAAGTTGCCGGAAGTTACTTCACTTTTAATTTAATTTCTTTTGGCCAGATCTCAAATAAATGACTGCTGATTTTGTTTGCACACTCACAAGTAGCCCCAGTATTCTAAGCCACTCTACCTGCAAACCAAGTGGCTAATATCAGCTTTATTTTCGAAATAGGGGAAAAATTCACTCCACACTCGACAAGCCAGCAAGTTGCATCTTCCTTTGTCCCGTTGTCTGTGCGCTTTGAGTTTACTAGCATTTTTGCCATTGCCGACAAGAAAAAGGCGTCACACAATGCCATTCACATTCACATTCACATTCACAAGTTCGCATTCGCATTCCAATTCGAAAAGTCACATCTGTATTGTTCTCGGCTTCTTGCTGCACTCTGACAATGTGCAGGCCCGCCGCAATGCACTTAGTGCTTTTTTCCGCTTTTCTGTGTTTTCTGTGCCGCGTGTCATTTACAGGCGTGAAATTTAATTCTACTAACTCGCATTTCTAGGCTTTTGTTTTGTTTGTTCGCAAAGTTTTTCGATTGTGTCTCTGGTTAAGCATTTTTTTACAACGCTTTTATCGCCGAGATTTATGTGTGTCATAAAGTTAGTAAGTTTCTCTGCGAAATCTGTATGCTGGTTAGTAGACAGTTACATATGTATGTATGTACACGAGTGCCTGCTGTGTAATTGAATGTGAAAAACTATAAGAAAAGTTTACGCCAGTAGTGTTGAAATTTGGGGTATTGCCTTCCGCGCTACTAGCACATCCCTGCAGTTGACATACATACTTACGTATCAGAGAACAGCTTTGAGTATGATCGAGCCTTTTTGATCACAC
>NW_016188582.1:0-4106 GCF_001687245.7 Rhagoletis zephyria
GAATTTTACACTGCAAATAAAAGAGGCAATGTTGCAGATAAATATAAAATCAAAATGCTTGACAAATTTCATAAAAAGTTTCTCATTTGGCAGGCAATTTGCCAATGCGGCTTCAAAAGTTATCCTTGTGTAAGTACTGGTACAATTAACCAAGAAATTTATGTTAAGGAGTGTCTGCAAAAGCGACTTCTACCTCTTATACGACTTCATAAAAATCCAGTGCTTTTTTGGCCTGATCTCGCGACATGTCATTATGGAAAAATGGTTTTAGAATGGTACCATAGAAACAAAGTGTATTTTGTAGCTAGAGAGGTGAATCCACCTAATTATCCACAGCTTTGGCCGATCGAAACCTAATNTTTTAGAATGGTACCATAGAAAAAAAGTGTATTTTGTAGCCAGAGAGGTGAATCCACCTAATTATCCACAGCTTTGGCCGATCGAAACCTAATGGGCCGTTATGAAAGGCCCACAACAGTTCAAAAATAAATGGCGGCTGGTTTCCAAGGAAATCACTGAAACTTCTGTGCAAGGGCTAATGAAGGACATAAAGTCAAAATTGCGATCGTTTGCTTATTACAAGGAGAACTAACCTTTTTTTTAACGAATTTCAATAAAACTAAGTTTAGATGTAAATATATGTAAATATCGTGGAATTCCATTAATATATTTACGTTTTAGAACGTTTTAAATGTGACCAGTTTTTTTCGTGCACATACTTTACTCGATGGTGGAGCTGAAGTCACAGTAATTTCAGAATCATTTTATGAGAAGTACAGATGGGGGCAGTTGCAACCTACCGAAACCTCCATTGGTCTTGCCGATAATTCGATTTCATTTAAGGCCATTGGTAAAGTGGATGTATTATATACGGTCGGTAGTCTTACCCGACTGGTGCCAACTCTTGTCGTACCTATCTCACTGAAACACCCAATTATGGGACGGACATTCCTTGAGACCTTCTTTTTCGAACTGGTGCAGAACCAAGAGAAAGTTCAACGATTTTTAAAACATACAGCCAAATGAGATACTGAAGAAGTTGCATCTGCTAAAGTCGAAATGGTTACGGCGGAAAAATTTATTAATTTTTGTAACCAGCCACCAGGGAGTGGGAAAGAACAAGCTCAGGTATCTTCTATGAGTAATGATCTGGAGACAATTGACGCTTCCACACTCGGTTTAGAGGGTGAACTAGATACCACAAAAATAACGAGCGTCAGCCTTCCACATAATCTCACCCCAGATCAAAGACAAAACACTGCTGAAACATATCGATGACTTGACATTCCAATTGCAGGGTAATTCCTGTGGTCTGGATGAACGGGATCACCTCGATATCATCATTGGTCCCTTATCCGATCATCTGCGTGAACTCGTCCACACTCGACAAGTCCACACGCTGAGCGAATTGCACCACATTCGTTCATTGTTGCCACACCCCATCCGGAAAGAACCCGTTCGGATAGACAGCGATCAGCGCCACGGGAAATTTCGGCAATACATGATTCACCGGATGAGTCTTCACATTCGGAATATACCGCTTCGCTTCCTGGATCCGACTCCGATGACACGGAATGTGCATACGTGAACAAGCAAAAGAAACCAATTAAAGCATCTCAGAAACGTAGGTATTCGAAACCAGTCGAGGATTATAAAAATTACAAAAATCCAAAGGGGACTGATATTTCTCGCTGTTGAGGGCGACGAAAATGTACGATGTGCAAAATGTCTCGTGTGGGGCCATCACTTCAAAAAGTGTCGAACCCAACCGAATAGGGTGATCTGCTACAAATGTACACGACCGGGGGTTACGTGTTATCAATGCCCGTGTTCAAAAAACGCGTAAGAGAGTCGATTGGGAATAGTGGTCCATCGTACTCAAAATTCACAACCTTTTCTAAATCCACTGTCTAACAATCCTCATTCGAGCGAAGTCCCTCCACAAATCGACAAATCTTCAGTACCGAATTCCAGTAATAATTCTACTCTGATTCTTAACGAGTATAATCAAACTCAAAGGGATGGCAAAGAACCATCAACCCAATGTTCTGAACGAACACCACCAATTACCAAACCTACTTCAGCTCCAGTCCCTAATCACAATCAAGACGGAGACAACAAAGTTAACCCACCACGACTCCGCGATGTTTTCTTTATCTCAGAAAAACGCTTGACATATAATATGCCGAACGATCGTCCCACGGTTATGGTTAACAACCATTCCCATACGGTTTTAAAATATGTGCACGAAAAAAATTGGTCGCACATAAGCAAACATAGCTCGGTTAGTCATAACAGAAAAATAAAGACAGGTACACATTTAAAAAACTGAAAGCATTCTCCACCTTACTGCATCATTTCTTTTCAGTAACAAAAATCAGCGTAGAAACGAGGACCAATGAAAGAAATCGATCGCGAGTTAATAATGCGCAAAAAGCTGGAAAATCCCAATATGTCCCATAACAACATCGCTAAAAAGTCAAAATTTCTAAAGTCTACCGTTACTTATGTGTTTGCAAAATACAATAAATGTTTATCTCTAAAAAGGAAGCCCAGTAGTGGCAGAAAAAAGGGATTTGCATGCGAAATTAAGGCAAAGGAAGCATTATCTGCTTTTAAGAAAAATCCTGGACTTTCGGTAAGAGATGTCGGCAAAAAAGTAAACATGTCGTCTTCATTTGTACAAAAAGTACGCAACACAGCAGGCCTACGTTCTTAAAAAGTGAATGCAGCTCCTAATCGCAACGATAAGCAAAATTTGTTGGCGAAACAACGTCCTCGGAAATTGTACGACAGTCTTATACACAAATTTGGCTGTATTATTATGGATGACGAATCGTACGTAAAAGCCGATTTTAATTGATTGGTCCTAAAATACTAACTTCGGGCACGCCCGAGAAGGCTACGATGGGATTGGAGGAAGCACCCTCACACGAGACCACACAGCACCTGTTGCTTAAGTATGAGTGCAACCATTTAAGAAAAACAGAGTGAAATCCGAGCAACGCTAATTTGCGTAATAAAATAGTATGGGACACCTTGTCGAAGGCTGTGGCAAAGTCGGTGTATATGCAGTCTACTTGGAGCCCAGCAGAGAACGCATCAATGCAGTATTCCCCAAAAACGGCAAGATTAGTGAGCGTAGACCGCCCAGCCACAAACCCATACTGGTTAGGTGAAATTAAGCTTTTTACGGCGAAATACATCTTTTCCTTAACAATCCCCTCAAATAGCTTTGCGATAGTAGAAAGCTTGGAGATTGGCCTATAATTAGCAACGTTATTCTTTTTACCGCTTTTGAAAATGGGAGTAATGTAATCTCTGTTACTTTCCAGTCATCGACAAAAACTCCTGAACTTAATGATTTGTTAAAAACAAATTTCAGAGGCACTACAATAGCTGGACATTTTTTAAGGAAGACAGGACAAAGTCCATCCACATATGTCCGAGTGGAATGTTTTAAGCTCTTGATACCACTGATTATGTCATCAGAAGTTAACCTTAGGGAACCAAAATTTAATGCTGTAGGCTGATCTCTCTGACAAAACGTGTAAGGATCACTATCATCATCATGAACAAAATTTGATTTAAATAAATCGGCAAATAAATTTGCTATATCTAGAGGTGAACTTGCAAATTTTTCACCAAGACAAACTGCCGATGGTACACCCCCGCATGACTTATTGGATTTGATGTATTGCCAGAAGGCAATTAATTAATTAATTAATTCGATTTAATGCTCGATTCAATTCTAGGTATGTAACTTCCATAAAGAAACTTATTAAGGCCATTGAATTTCTCTAAAGACTGCTGATACTTGTCAAAATTAAGCTGATTTTTAGATTTTACATACTTTTTATAGAACTTGTTAAGCTGATTCTTAAGTTTTTTAAGCTCATGCGTGTACCACGGAAGCTTGTAGGGGTTTTGTTTTTTTAATGGGATATTCCTTAAACATAATTCATACACATGGGATTTAAATACCGAAAAGCACTCTACGACGTTTAGACCAGAGAACATATTTTCCCAGTNGATTTAATGCTCGATTCAATTCTAAGTATGTAACTTCCATAAAGAAACTTATTAAGGCCATTGAATTTCTCTAA
>NW_016188583.1:0-4106 GCF_001687245.7 Rhagoletis zephyria
TATATGTATGTAGTCCCATAAGCCTTCCCCTGAGACGCTTGCTACTCTACTCAGCCTTTTCCGTAATTTCACACAAACATTATTACCCAGATTTAAGATTTCAATGCTTAGTTCATGCCGCCACAGCCGCAGCTTTTAATCATTCAAATTCGAATCAATCCAACACTCAATCAATTATTTGAAATCCATTCAAATCCAAATCCCAATTATATTAGTATGTGTACTAAGTAATAGTACCAAAATGTAGGGCATAATCGAACGAGAATTTCATGCTGCTTTGTCGTCTGAAAAGGCCACGGCGGGCGTAGCATCGAGCAGCACTACTACGGGCACCAGCATACCAGTTACGCCTACACCAATGCATCCCTACCACGCTGAGTTATCATCGCCGACACCACAGCCAACACAAACGCCGCCGCCACCGGTCATGAGCGCAGTTGACGCGCCACGTATACGCTGGGAGGAACAACATGGCGGCATAATTGGTGTCGCCATGCAAAATTTACGCGCGCGTTCCATACGCCGCCGCACGCGCTCACCGGGTTCAGCTACATCGGGTGGCAGCTCCTATGCAGATACCGAATCGGGACGCGCCAGAGCGCCAACTACAATGTCCACAGTCGTGGAACCGGTTTATACGGAACCCACTTTTGTAGCGACAGCGGCCAGCGATGGCGCACAAGAGCCTAAAGTCACCGTCGTCGAAGTAGAGCCGCCGATAACTGCACCGCAGCAGCAGCGTCGAAGTATTTCTACCAATACGCCACCGCTTATTCAGAACATCAGCAGCAGCGGCGTCGTCGGCGGCGGCGGCGGTGTCAACAAGCAGACTGAAGCGGAAGATGCTGTTAGTGCTACACACACAGAAGCGTCTACGGTGGAAATGGCGGCCGACGATGATGACGGAAAGGAGCAGCCAGCGCAGCAGGCAGCGGGTGGTGTGGCCGACGCTAGTGGCCATTTGCCGGTGAAGCCACCACGCCGCAAGCCTTCGCGCTCCAGCTCACCAGTGCCATTCTACGAGCAGGTGCAGGAACGCGGCACCAACGGGCTGGGTGGCATGGCGGCCGAAACTGTAAGTGAACTATTTAAACCTAAGCTGTTTTTGTTATACCCAAAAGAAAACCAAGAAAAAAGGTCAAGTGTTTTCGCTTCTGTGCGACTTACGCATGCAATACAAGAAAAGTTAACCGCTAAATACAATACTAACCCTTGAAGTGAGTTTCATGATAAGGCGCTTAATTTGATTTTAGTAACGATTAAAGACTTAACAAATCCGCTGGCGCATCGCCAGTGTCGCTGCTCATCAAAAAGTTTGAGTGCTCTGTATGCTCTTTTTCCCCTACCTCGTTTTGTCGTTTTGTTTGTGTGTTTGTGGCACAAGACAACAGCAACTAATTCCTACCACGCTGAATTGTTGACTTTTATGAGGCTTAAGGAGGAGCATTAAATGCTTATCTGCTAAATAAAGGACGAAAACTATGCCGATGCAAAAAGAAATAGAACAAGATTGTGCAGAAAGTAAGCAAGCAATTGAGAAGTGTCTATGGATGCAGGTAAGCAAGTGAAAACAAAAGACTTATTTTAATGATGGCTTACTTGATTGACTAACTTTGAGCTCGTTTATTTTCATTTTGATTTGCATTTGTTTAACTCGCTCAAATCAGGCTTTATCTGCTGAGACTTTTCAGANTATGGATGCAGGTAAGCAAGTGAAAACAAAAGACTTATTTTAATGATGGCTTACTTGATTGACTAACTTTGAGCTCGTTTTTTTTTCATTTTGATTTGCATTTGTTTAACTCGCTCAAATCAGGCTTTATCTGCTGAGACTTTTCAGGATACTTTGCAATTAAATTTAACTTTAACAATAAAAATTCTTTCAAAGTTGAATTCGAAATTTCCGATCGAATTCTTTGCCTTGCTGTGAAAGGCTAGTCTAAGAACTCTTGACCCACGCCTCAACCATATATACGCATTGCTTCAAATCCCAAATCATAATTTTATGTCCATCTATTAACTGGCTCCTGCAGAGGCACTGCTTTGAACCAGAGTTTGTAGGTTTAATATATGAGTTTGTGAGATTTAAAAGAAATATTCACCAAACTTCGGGCTCCGATTTCTGGTAGTCTATGAGACTTTGATATAAAATCTGCTCTAAGCCGGGAAGCTTACACTATTTTGGTGCCCGTCGCCAACTTTTTCTCAGCGCGATGTCGCTCTTCGTTATAATGCCCAAGTTTCGTTGTAGAGAACCAAGACTAATTGTACCGTTTTTCGGATCCGTTTGCGCCGTAATGACTGCCTTCCCGTCGAATTGTGGTTCCGGTATCCAAGCCATCGCCCTATGTCGCCATGTCATATCTCGAGCTTCAACAACTTTTAGACGAGCTCTTGGCTATACTTAAGGTGTTTTAGTGATCGCTGTCTTATAACCATCTATGGATCTTGTTTGTTTACAATAAGTTCGCTTTGGGTACAACTGCAACAAGCCAGCGTCGGTACCTGATGAGTAGGCATCTATGTAGATTGTCTCTCTTCACTTGTAGCGGCTACTTTTGTCAATATGGGTTTATCGCTCTTCCATATATACCTTGGAATCCAGCCGTCTTCCTTGTTTTTATTTTTGACAAATTTTTTTACGACCCTTCGCAGGTTGTTACTCAGTCTTCCTCGACCGCTCGTTGGCACTTTGCAACTTACGCCTTTGCATACATGTAATTCGATGTCGGAATACATAATTATCGACTCCGCCTGTAGAATTCCCCCTATCTGCATGTGCTTTAGTTCTCCCTGAACGATGAGCTACTACAGGTTATACGTAGCNACCCTTCGCAGGTTGTTACTCAGTCTTCCTCGACCGCTCGTTGGCACTTTCCAACTTACGCCTTTGCATATATGTAATTCGATGTCGGAATACATAATTATCGACTCCGCCTGTAGAATTCCCCCTATCTGCATGAAGTGCTTTAGATTCTCCCTGAACGATGAGCTACTACAGGTTATACGTAAAAATTCCAGGCATTGTTGGTTGTCCAGTGAACTTACTGAAAGAATACACACGACGCTCTCAGTTCGTTCGACTTGAGAGGAACTAGCTTTCCCATATCAATTCTAGTTAAGCCATGGGTTATTGGTTCTGGTGCTACCGTACATGTAAAAAAGGGTAGTTCGCGCGGGTAGAGATTTGCTGTAATCTGGAAAAATTTACCATCACAATTGATGTCATCTAGTTTCTGAAGTACTCTGTTCGCAACTGAGCTTTATTGAGGGGACCTGGCTGACGGATTCTCGGCCACGCCCGATTAATGAAATTCGATTTGTATCTTAGTTGTAACTATGAAAAATATATCTGAAATATGGTCAAAATCGGCTAAGAGATGAAAACCTATTATGGCTCAGCCGTACTTTTGAACTTGGGCTTTAAAGGCAAGAGCAAACCCAACAACAACCGATTACTTAACTTCCACGGCTGAGCCCTTGAAATGTGGGTTAAAATTTTCACGTATAAATACGATTCATACAACATCGACTTCCTGTGCCCTTTGAATATTTAGTACCTCAATACGTATTAGTAGACATGTTTAGAATCTACTCATTCCCTTAGTTGGATCGTTCGACACACTTCTAAACTTGGACTTTCTGCCACCCTTAGACCACTATGCGGCCTTGTGCTAGTGAGGGTTGGTAGACACTCACTTTAGTATTGGTTCTTTGACTGACTGGCGTACCTTCAATCAAGAATTCTTGCTGTTTATTAACAAATTGAACTAGCCACTCAAACGGTACCATAAAGGACCCATTGGGACTAAATGTGCATTTCCCTTTTACTCTACTAAAGAGCACACCTATTTATCAGTTTTCATCTCGGCTTTATTTTCTCTGAGCTATTTATTGAAGATTGTGTTCTTAGTCCCCAAATAAGCGAAAAGTGACTAGTGTTTTTCCGTACTCATGGGTTTATTCCATATAAAGGAACTAATCTGTGACAGCCGCATTTTTTGCATAGCATAAAAAACACTTTTTAACAAACATTTTTGTTTCGAGAAAATCTATAGGATGCTTCAATAATTTTCTATTGAGACTCAATGAATTAAGGTGTTCCA
>NW_016188584.1:0-4106 GCF_001687245.7 Rhagoletis zephyria
AATGGAATATCTTTCGCCTTTACAACAAAGATTTGCCACCTTTCCCAAAGCTCAATGAATTTATTCTGTTTAGACTAAATAAAATCTTAAAGAACAACACATGTATGTACATATATGCTTATATCCAGACACCCTTTTTGTAAAGGATTGCCTACTGTAAAAATAATTAAAAACAAAAATTAATATAGATAGTACATATTATGTAGTATAAAGATTAACTACGAATTTTAAGTTTTTAGTGTTTTAAATACTTAATTCGCAAAATTGGTACATGTAATGGAGCCTAGCGAAAATAAGTTTTTTTAAATTAAATTAGTTTTTTTTATTTGCGGTTATATAAATTATTTTTTTGTCACATTTGAAATCGTAACGTTAAACCGAAATTCGCGCGGGTGGAGCTGCCGGCAAAAGCTAGCAAGTACATACATACATACATATGTATGTGTATATGGGTCATTCCATGTAAAAGTAGAAAACGATATAAAAATTTTCGTATATAATTGTATGAAATAACAGATATAAAAGCAACACTGAAATTTACGAATTACTACTTTTCGAGGGTGTTTTCGCGACAAGTTTGCCTTGAAAGCTTTCGCGGCACGCGAAAAGCGCCATTCACACAATTTTTGACAGTTGTTTTTCGAGTCTGGAAAAGTTTCGAGGTTTCAAGGTTTTCGGGCCATTGTCGAGTTAAAGGAATCTCCTAACTGTGTGGTGTATCATGAGCACCGAACCATCGTGGCTCTGCAGTAAAATTGAGCAGAAGCTTTTTATTGAATGAATATCGACTGCTGAGTGGAAGATCGACCTATCTCGCCCTATCTCAAAACACTTTTCAAGAACGTCCTATTTCAGAATTTTATTGAAAAACACTCTATCTCAGAATTTGGTTGAAGAACACCCTATCTCACTTCAAAATGTATGGAAAATGTGCTGATATAGGGCGTTTTTGAATCGTCGATATGTAGCTGTAGCAATGGAATGGCCCATATACAGAGTATTATTTTCAAAAGCAAGAAGTTTTGTACTTGTATGTGAATACTGCGGTTTATTATTCATGTGAGACATGTTTTATTTGTAATCTTATTTAAGTATTATCGCAAAATAAATATCTAAAATCCTAACGTTGTTATGTACATACATATATACATGAAACAATATGTAAGTAAGTATGTGCTAATGTGTACTTACATATATAGATGTCGACATATTCGCATTGTAGTTACTTCCTTCTCACCTTAACAGCCTGCTTCGTTAACATGGCACAGAACATTTGTAAGCCATTCGATTTTGCACAGCATAAATTTAGCGCGAGTCAATTTGCACATACTACTGCCACCACTACTTCTATGTATGTATGTACAAATCTATGTAAAAAGTACAAAATAACGTTTATAATCCACTGCAGAATGCGCGCCACGCACACACACACACCCCAACACAGGAGGTGCATAGTAGGCATTAACATATGACAAGTGTCCGTCCAACACAGTCGTTGAGTGATATGATGACGGTATTGCAAGTCACAAGTGTTGTGGTTGTTGGTTTTTCGTGTGCCTACATTGAAAAAATAAAAAATTAACAATAAAAGTAAACCCACATTGAACAAAAGATTTGCTTTTTTTTTTTGCTTGAAACCAGCTCAATAATTATTACGAAACTTACGTAGTATATAGTATGCTTTGTTCCTACATACATATATGTATGTGCATTTGTGCATATGTACATTAGAGAGGAAATAGTCCATGTTGACTTTGGAGTTGAGCTGCTGTGACGCGACGATTACAACAAAGACAATTAACATATTTGAGAACTAATGCAGCGCGTAAATTTTCACAGTTAGATATAAATCAAATATGTATGTATTTGTACTCATGTCCATATGGTTTTAGAACATTTAGCGCTATAGATATAGAGTAATAGTAATTTATGTACATATGTATGTATGTATGTACATAAGTAAAGCGGTCGAATAATGAAATAAAACTATTTAGCAGGTTCTTCCATACAAAGTATGTTTGACTATTATTTTTTGTATGAAGAAAAATGAGAAACGCCTTCAACTAAAAAAAATCGCTAAAAATCAACGCGATTTTCTAGCAACTTCATACTTGCACTTTGTTATACCAAAAATGAATGGGCTATAAAACTACATACTTAGAATTGTTCTAAAAAATCTGATTAGAAGTTGCAGATCTGTTTGTGTACGAGCGTATACACAAGAACCAATTCGACAAATTTTTTTTGGGGGGGGACCGATGAGGGCTAAAATAAAGCAAGTGAAAAAACTCGGACATAAGGCGCACGTTTCACTAACCAAATTAAAAACTTTTACACCTACAAAAAAGCAATAAAATTATAAAATTCATGAAGTTCTTCTACACGCCCACATACTTTAGCCGAAACTCATTAAAGGCGAGCAAATGTATTATCGCTACTTCCTGCATCCACCGCAGACTGTGACATATAACAAATTCCAGCATTCTCAATGATCATCAAATCGAAATCATAAGAACAACGTGGTTGGCATTTTGAAGNTGCTTTTATATTTCTTCATCAGTAATAATATCTAGTAATAAGTAGTAGGCATATATGTAAGTATCTATAATATGTATAACCAACGACGAATGCTTTCAATAGGTATGTATGTGGGTGTTTTTGATGGCGATTTGTGGCGAGTACCAGTTGTACATACATATGTATGTATATACAAAAAATAGCAATATAATATTTAATGAAATGTGAAGCGAATACAATTCGAATGCAAATACGCCATGTACTGCAAAGAAACGACCGTACAAGCGTACAGACAAACCACATATAGTGGGTCGAACAGATACGAGCACACGGTGATTTTTGTTAAATATTTGCAAGAGTTTTAAAGTACAAATTTGTTATTTACTTTTTATTTTTATTTTTATTTTTTGATAAAAATATGATTTATGTTTTAACAAAAACCATATAAATCAAAACTTCATTAGGAGTTTTGAAAAATTTAACAAACTTTCATTAAATGTTCAACTTTTATAGAGATTTTTTTTTTTTTTGAGTATGCAGTTTCGTAGCCCATTAAATTTTAGTACAAGTTTTAAGCGACTGCAAAATCGCGTTGATTTTTATTATTTTTCTTTTTTTTTTTCCTGACCACTTTTTGCACTTTTGTCCATACAAGCATGAATTTCTTATGGAAGAAAATGCGCTAGACCATTTGCAAAGAAAAAAAAAATATCAAAGCCAATCAGAAAAAACGAAGTATTTAAAATCAACGCGATTTTCGGCTACCAAACAACATACTCGAAAAAATCTGATTAGAAAGCTGAAATTTTAATGAAAATTTGTTAATTTTTTATAAGCTATGTTTAAAGTTTTAAAGTTTGATTTATATGGTTTTGATTAAAGCCAGAATGACATTTTTGTGATGGTTTTGATTAAAGCCAGAATCACATTTTTGTGAAAATTTAACAAAGAAATTTTAACTTTTTTTAAAAACCTTGCAAATATTAAAAAAAAATAACCGTGTACTCATTTCTGTCCACACTGTATTACATACATACTTATATGCATAATATTTTTGTTTGCAATTCTATGTATGTAAACATCTGTGCATGTATTTATGTATTTAAGTAAGCGCGCGTTCCCTTCTTATGCAATGCGCTCAAAATTATATTACTATTGAATTGTTTTTTTTTCTTCATAGAGGTGTGCATGTATCATAGTGCGCATAAGCATTTAAGTTAGTTTTGGTTTAGTTTCTCTTTTGAGTTTGTAGGTAGGCAATTAAGAACAATACAAATATTAGATAAATTAATGCTAAAATAAAACTTAGTATTACGATTTTAATTTGCTTTTTTAAAACAATTACGCTATTTTGACTAATTTGGTAAAGGAGAAACTCAGAGAGAAAGTAAAGACATCGAAGATGACTTAAGTAAGGACAATTCCTTGTGATGTCTACGGTATCGAATCCAAATTTAAGTAAATTCAAGTAATAAAACGCCAATTGCCTTATAATTAATCCATTTAACGTATGATGTGCTAGCGATGAATATAAAATAATATGCATTTGCATTTGTAAGCTGAAGTTATAAATTGAAGCATTGTACATT
>NW_016188585.1:0-4106 GCF_001687245.7 Rhagoletis zephyria
TTGGTTAAAAAACATGCTTGTATTGAGACTAGGTTTGGTATTTAGGAAACTGGTTAATAAAATATTTGGGGATAAATTCCACTAATACAAAAACATAATACCGAATTATTATTAAACGTTTCTGAGCTTAAACGGTCTTTGATGCTTTCATTGCAAAGATAAAGATACCACCCTTTTTTGGATTTTAAATAGATCCAAGCTTTATGGTTGGAACGATAGGTCAGTGGTTAATTAGTTTGTTGAAGTGGAGAGTTTAATAATTCCAATTAGCGCTTATACATAGAGCGAAAATCAATATAATGCCACATAAAATTAAGCAAAAGTACTTTTCAATAAATTCAAGAAGAAGCTGGCATTTCACAAAACTATAAGTGTTTTTTCTTTTTTCTTAAAAAATATTCCTACTATCCTAGACCCTACAGGATTTTATTTCTTTCCTACTAATATTAATCACCGTTTCCATCGCTAAGAGATGCGACTCTTATATGTTTAGCTTATATGCACAATAACTTCCTCTACCACTAAGTTATCTAGAGCCGAGCGTCTTGAGAAAATATCAATGCTGGTCCCTGCTAGCTTTGAGGCTAAAATTATTTTACACGCCTCTTTGATGGAAAAGACGTCTGCTGAAAAACACTGACCGATAGTCGAATAATCTCACTGATTGGAAGGCCATTTGAAAAGAGTCCCGTTCAATCCATTTTTCAGCCGCCCGTAAAAATATATAACTTCGATGCGTTCAGTAAAAACAACTAAGTTACCACTTGATGAAATCATTGTGCCTTAGTTTTTCTCGAAGGGAAGTGTAGTAAGATTCTTTGTGAATGCTTGGGTCACTGAAAGAGCGCTGGATATGTCCATGCCCGTACGCGCATACGTTCTTTTCACAGACTAAGTTCCCTCCATCTAAGGGCATTCTGTGAAGCACAATGTTATAACCAATCCCCATAAAGAGGGTCACGGCAAAAAGAGAGGTACCTTCAGTGTAGTCTCTCCGACATATTCTGTTGAAAAGTTTACCTTTCGCATACCTTCACAGATTTTCGGGCATGTTTTTGTAGCGTTTTCACCTTTTTATAGCAAAAACGCAACACACAGCGTATTCAGATATTTCATTCATTTTCAAATCAGTTTGACTTTTAGCATAGCAACGAATTACAGAGCTGTTCTCATCCGAAATGTATCCTAAAATGTCATCTGTCAATAGCACGTACGTTTGACGTAATTGGGTTAGTGTTGCCAGATGTATGGGATAGTAAACAACTTTTTTGGGTGCTTAGAAGTTATTAGTCTAACAGCCCTATTCTGTTGCCCTCACAAAAATCACCACACTCACTATTGTGAGGTTTCTGACTATTGTGAGGTTATCCCTAGGCTGGCGTAAATTCGAAAGCTCATACGCTCACAATTGTGATAAAATTTATGACGTACGAATGAGACCCTCACAAGAGAAAAACAGCCGATTTTTATTGAACAAATGTTTTCTTAATTTTCGTTCGCTATCAGTGTCTGTGTTATTTTTTATTTTTTTAACCAAAATGGCAGAGTTATTGCTTGTTTTTTAGGCAGTTTCGGAAGAGTTAGAGCAGGCATAGGATTTCATTTCCATACAAACTTTTGCACCAAGTTGTGGATTGCAAACTGTGTGAAGTACTGGAGCTACTCCTGCTTTGTTATTTTTTTTTTATTTCGCCTAGAAAATAAATAAAATCAGCAATTATCAAAAAAAAAAAATAAACAAATTGCAAAAATATTTACTTTTCCTGTTGTTCAGCATCCATTTTTTGTATTTATTTTATTTACGAAACAGCTGTTAGACAGCAAAATGCTTTTCACCTCGTGTGGTGATTTGGTTGAGCTTTTTTCTTATGAGGTGTGGGCAAGCATAACCTCACAAAATAGACCTCACAAGAAATCTCACAAATTTTTTCTCACAACTCAGTTGTGAGGTTTTATTAGAATAGGGCTGTAAAATGAGTCTATATTTCATCATAAATATGATTCTGAGACCATTCAATCAGACTGACTCATTTCGAACTCCTTTGGTGTTATAAATTCTGACTTGAACAAAAGTAACAAGTTTACATAGAAGTAAAAGTTTATCAATAATCAGAATTATAAAGAATATCTATTTTTAAGACTCAGAAATCGTCATATTTCAGACTATAATATGACTCCTACTTTGGACTCATATTGGCGTGCCCTTCTAAGAAAGAAAACTATTATTTTCTGACTCTTTTTTGTTTTCACAAGTTACATTTAACACTACAGAGTGTAAACAAAAAAGCTTTAAAGATGTGTAAAATTAAGCACAAGCATATCCCACGCCACAATCAACCAATTAGAGATTACTCATGCGCGATGCATGTAAATATATCATGGGCATATGTATGTATGTATGTATGTATGTATGTGTGTAGTATATACATACATACGCGCAATTATATAAACTACTGAGTTTTTAGTTAATAGCCAAGAACAATATGAAGCATTTAATACGTATGTATATACAGTACTTTTACGTTGCATACACGAGTGCCCAGCGGACCAATGCACAAGCCTTTGGCGTGAGTCTTGCAATCTCGCATCTGAACAACAACAGTTAGTGAATTTTTTTTGATCTTAAAACCCATGCTCAAGAGAAAGAATGCCATCAACGAAGTATTTATTCGCTGTCACAAACGGAACGATTGATTTGTGACAGTTTTACCGCGCTAACCCTTAACATGACTCCTATCGTCAAAGTAGTTTTCCACGCTGGGTTTCTCCGGGAACGCCATTTTTTTTTTGTTCTTCTCAATTATTTGTGTTAGTTGGTTATTAAAATTAAAGTTTTGGAAGTTTTGAGATATACTTTAGTAATCTGATAATCATGTTTTAGAAACATCACAAATATTTTTTATTTAACTCAACGGCATTATAAAATTCTTATACATAATTTATTTTGGAACGAATTGCCGTCATCCCTTGTCAAGTTTGGTTTGCAAACAAGCCGGTTTCGGCATTGTGCCATCTTGTACATACTTGAGAGTCCTAACCGCCAAAAAGACGTAAGCGAATAATTTCCAAAATTGTATTTTTTATACAGAAACGTTCCTAGAGCAGCTACATGCATTTCTGAATTAAAAATAAAATTATGAAAAAAATGTCGCTTACATCTTTTCGGCGGCTAGGGCTTTTTTCTAAAATCCAGAATAACTTAAAAAACTTCGGATATTCTGGTTGCACGATTACTCGGGGCATGTTAGTCCGGGGCCAATTTTTGCCTAACTTTGCAAATAAGTAACTTATTTTCTTCTACGAAATCGCCATCAGAATATTCACAAACAGCATCAATTTCTTCAAGATTGCCCTCCGCTTCTGACGCATTACCTTGTAGAGTATATTCTTCATCTGTTTGGTCCACTGCTGCCTCATTTATCCGACATTCACAGTAAAAAAGGCTTCCAAAATATATACTAGTATAGATACATATGTACAATTAGACATTTAAATGTTTGAATAGTTGGAAATCACTTCAAAAGCATTACTTTTGGCTAAGGGAGCATTTAAATTCTTTTCATTCTCTAAAGGTATCGTAATACCTTATTTAATATGTATATATATTTAATTCAATAAAATTTTAGATATATGTCAACCATTTTTAAAAGGTATGCACTTTTTGCATAGAGCAGCGAAGCTAGCCTTTCAAATTGAACTTCACTCAGTAAAAGATATGGTGCTCGATTGATCGGATACCGTACTTTTAGCTTAAAAAAAAAATTATAAATATCTAGTTTGAAGAACGTGACTATCTTTCGCGCGTTCGTGGGCTTCTCCTCTTCCTAATGAGGCCTCAACCATTGGATTTGATAACACAAAAATACCTTCGAGAAATAAGTAAGTATATGGAAGATAGGTCAATCTAATTTCTTATCGTAGTATATCATGGTGGTGCCTGCAGAGATCTTGGAATGATTTTTATTTTATTTTATTTATATTTATTTTATGTCTATAAGACATAACATTTAGTAGGATATTATACCCTAATCAATCTAAGACACATATAAAAATTATGGTTTAATTCTTTGTTGTAGTTACGGCAGAATCACTTAAAATCACTCTCT
>NW_016188586.1:0-4106 GCF_001687245.7 Rhagoletis zephyria
TGCTGCAAAGGGTATCATGCCGGAAGCGGATAGATGTACATATATGTATGTATATGTATCTATTGCATGCGTTTCCGACCAACTCGACTCACATATGTATTCTTCTATATGAATTTACCTACATACATACATATGTGTGTATTTATATGCATAAGTTTTGCATAGGTGGTAGTAGTTATACTCAACAAGGACATGCGTATTATTGGCTCAAGCTATTTCTGTGGTGACTTTCGTAGTTTGGACGCAAACCAATTTAAGAGAGGTACTATGTATGGTGAGTAGTTGTAAGCCTAATTTAAGAGATTGTAAAGGAGGAAGGACTTGTACATACATTAGCACAAGGATATTTGTAAGTATACTTATATGTACAAAAACCAACCACTTCTCTTCGTTGTGAATACAAAAAGGAAGTACTTATTTTAAGAGTATCTAAAAATTTGAAATTTGCCTAATGGTCAGTGTTGTCAGAAATGCATATCGCAACCATTCTTCAAAAAACGATTATTTCAAAATTTGTGATTTTCCGATTTTATGCACTGAAAATGTTCAACGACCTTCCAGAAAAAAGCGCAAGCAACAATTTTTTTTTATTTTCATGGAAATGAATCTAAAGTAAAATCTCTCTGGTCGATATGATTAAAATGCGTTTAGCAGTAGGTTTTTGCGTTGTTTGAAAAGTTTCCACTAGTTTTTTCTTATGTACTTAGGTATGCATATATGTATTTAGCTCGAATCCAATTTTGTTTTTTGTTATAATATAAATTGTTTTATATTTATTTTAAATAATTTTTCTGATTTTTAAGTAGGCAGTCCCGGGCGATGCTCAACTGATTTTGGTGAATATTACATATGTCAATAATTACAAATGTCTGCTTATTGCTTAAGGAATTTCAATGATTTCCTTTGATTTTATTTTTTCGCGAAATAAGATTCTTAGTAAAAAGCACAAATGTGAAATCCAGAATGTCACTTTTAGGAGAAAAATTATTTTTTATTTAAACAGCTTTATTAAAGTGTTCAAATGGCATATGTGGGAAATTGTTGACGAAGAAAGATTAAACAAAAAGCCTGCCTCCTAAGAAAAAACTCACGTTAATGCCATGAAGAAGGAGGAAAAAAAATTTAACATTATTTTATCTGATGAATGAGTTTGAAAGTGATATGCAAATTTTTAAAAAGCATACATTTAATGTTAAGAATCAGTTCAATGCTTATCGGTTATTATAGCTCACTTCCCAAAAGTCAATTGCATGGCATACCTACGTACAAAGTTTAGTGTTCCATAATGCCGAACTACAATTGGTTGACAATGTATATTTTTCCAAAACGCATCCGAAAAGTTGGAGGATGGTTCCGTGCGCATAAGTGGAAAACTTTTGACTGCCATTCACCTGGGAGTGGCCAGAAGCGATTCTTGTGCGTACGGTTCAAATCGCAGCTCACAACGTCCGGATATTTATATCCACGTATCCTCTGGGTAGCAACCAAACACCCGTTTGGGAGCGAGCTAAAGTGAGAAGGCGTAAAACTTCGCGTGCGCTGGGTTTGGGTCCCACCACGTTAAAACCCCGCCCAATGAAAAATTCCAACAAGCCTCGGATGAGCCCCCTAAGAAGAGCATCCGAAAAGTTATCGAAACGCATCGCTAGAGCAACCAGCGCATCAGTAACAAAGTTGATGCTTCGTTTTTTTTTTTGGTTACCATTGGTGTTTTAAAAATGGAAAATTCCGAAATGGTGATCATTGTTTTATTAAGTATTCAAAATATGCAATGTATATGGTTGCAATGTTTCGCAACTCTGCATTTAAATACCGCAGTAGAACAATATTCAAACATTGTATTGGTACCGACTTCCAAAAAAGGAGGAGGTTATCAGTTCGTCGGAATATTTTATTTATTTTTTTTTTATGTATGTTACCGCATAACTTTGGACCACGTCAACCAATTTCGATGATTCTTTTTGCATCGGTAAGGTAGTGTCTCAGAGGTGGTCCCATACTAATCTGGTTTAGATCCGATTTTGTACTTTAGCTTACTTTTATAGAAATGACATTCTGGAAAATATTTTCCAAAAATGTAAAAAAAATCTGAAAGTAGTTTCGTATTCTGCATAAATTTTCACGTCAGTGAACAATTTCAGAGGATAAATTTATCAATCATAAAAGAAATATAAAAATATAACTGCCATGTTCACTTTCTTTGGAAATGACCCATATATGTATCTGTGGTCATAGACAATAACTGCCTTAGTCGAAAACACTGAATTAGAGAAAAAACGTTTTAAACTTTTGGATTGTAATGTTATCCTTATGGGGAAACCAAAATTTTTTCGCCCATAAGTTTTTAAGTAGTCTAGCTGGTGAGATAGGGATTTCACATACGCATGGAATAGTTGTTGAAGAATACAATAAATAGCATATACAACTCCATTTTTTCGACTTAGGCGGTTATTGCTTGTGACCACAGATATAAGGTTTTATTTCTGTGAGATGGCCGTATTTGAGTTGTGGGGGATTTGAAACATGGTTAAATTTTTTCGCACGAAAAAGGTCCATTCCATAACTAACATGACCAATGACAAGGAAATAAAACGAAATAGTGAAACAAAAATGATCGAGTTATTTGCAAAGGGAAACGCCTACCACAGGTCAGAGTGGCTTTTCTTAAACTTTACAAACACTTGTTGCCGATATAGCTGCTAATGCGTCAAATCCTACATTAAAAGGTGTAAGGGTTGACAACTTCAGACTAGTCCAGCAGCCTCCACGTCACCACTGGCGGCTTATTATTAAACTTACTAGAGTTAAAGTTTAGAATTTGTGGTCTTTGCGATGTTAGTAGCCTCGTTGTCGCTCCACGCTATACAAGAAGCATTTTTTTGCATCCGAGCTACAAAAGAACACTCGCATAAAGGACGAAATACATGCAAAGCAACAACACAAACTTGGTATTTATCCGAGTTCAGCCAGGTCGGTCAAAAAATACGCGATCTGTAGGGTAGTGTTATTAAGTGAAAAACGGCTCTATTGTGAATTGTTAATGGGAAAGTGGAGAGGGAAATTTTTGTTTCATTATATACAAGATTCATATTTTAAATAAGTATATATATTAAGCAAATACCCCGCATAATTACTCATTCCCGTTGGTTTTTTGTATCTAAATCCCGTTAAACTTATACATAACATGTTTCTTGCCAGCTACCAACTGAGTTGCTTAAGTAGCTAAAAGAAAAATTTAACCGAATTGAGTGTTCTTTTGTCGCTCGCTTACGAAGAAAATCACCTACAGTCTAAGCCTTCATTTTTGTTAAACAAAACTATCTGCATTGTTGTTCCACGCGTTTGAGCTCCTGGCAAGGTGCTTTATCGATTTTAGCCTTGTGAAGTCCGTACCCCTGTACATGCTGGGTTGTGCTGCGTCACTTTTAGCACTAATTTTGCTAATACGGGTTGAGTCAACATCCCGAAACTAATTTTTTTTTCGCTTGGGTCTGTTATGACCTGCATTCAAAAGTAAAATATTGCCTACAAGAAGACTGGTTTCATTAGCAAAATCAAACGTCTGCTTGAATAACTGTCGTTATCTTAAAAACATCCTAATGAATCATTATTTAAGATATCGAGCCCTAACCGCCAAATCAACGTAAGCGACATTTTTTTTTAAATTTTCTTTTTGATGCAGAAATGCATCTAAATTCTCTAGGAATATTTGTGCATTAAAGAAGATTTTGAAAAAAATGGCGCTTACGTTATTTTTGCGGTTAGGGCTCGATATGTTCGCTCCTAAATCTTTTGCTTAGTTTCACAGAGAATACAAAAAATAGAAAACAATTTTTAATTTTTTCAAAATAGTTTGTACCTCCAACAAAATTAATTTGTTACCGGGTGAAAGTTACAGAACGCAGACTATAAAATGACCAACAACTGCTTGTTATCGTTGCGACATAAAACATAACAAATACCAAAAGCTATACCAAATGGCAGGTTCATCGGTGCAGAAGCTTTTCCCATAAGTTCACATTCAGTGCACAAACATATCAAGTTTTAAATAAGGAAAACAAATTATTTACTACAGATTAATGTCTTCGATTTCTAAATCTCGAAAT
>NW_016188588.1:0-290 GCF_001687245.7 Rhagoletis zephyria
AAATTAATATACCCTTGTGCACAAGTGCGCTCGGGTATAAAAAGAAGATTGTTATAGAGCATCAACCGAAAAAGAGATTTGGTATGTTACAGGGAAGACTGACGGAGATGTTAAGGATGACTGGCATAGCAAATTGAATCAACAAAATGAAGTGATCCTAAATTCAATATATATATTAACAAGTAAGAAAGTCTAAGTTCGGGCGGAGCCGAACATTAAATACCCGGCGCAAGTGTTAAATATATGTTTTTTCACCTTTCCGAAACCTTCCGCTAGATGGTAAGCCGGGG
>NW_016188588.1:519-4106 GCF_001687245.7 Rhagoletis zephyria
TCAATACCAACCTACCTTGGATTAAGGGAAACCTACATACCAAATTTCGTTGAGATATCTCAATTTTTGCTCGAGTTATCGTGTACACGGACGGACGGACAGACGGACAGATATAAGTAGTTCCTAATAAAATTAAATTAAATTAAATGAAATTGAATTAAATTAAATTTTATGATGAAAAATTAAGCAAAGTGAAAAACTAAAACAAAATTTAATTCAATTTAATTTTATTTTGGAATGAAAATTTAAGCAAAGTGAAAAAATAAAATAAAATTAAATTAAATTAAATTTTAGGATGAAAAAGTAAGCAAAGCAAAAAAATCAAAATAGTGTTTTAGTTCAACTTGTTTGCGTCTTACCTGTAAACAAGACGCTCCTGCCGGACTGCCTCCTGATAAATGCGATAATACATAAAAACCATAACGAAGCCGGGAATCCAGAAGCTCATCGATGAACTAACAATGGCGTACGCTTTATTAACTTTAAATTCACAAATCTGTAAAAAAAAGAGGTATATGATTTGATCAATTGCATAAAAAAGTGTTACAAAGTGTATCCGTAAAATTTTAAACATTGTTACTAAAACGGGTTACACTCTTTTAAAAGTGTCACGCTATAATCTAATCAAAACTAAAACAGTACTCTTTGTAAAAAAAAAAGTTTGGTAAACAAATAATAATTGTAATTGAAAATGACCTTCTTCTCAAATTCGCTGAAAGCAGTGACAGTCGAATGCTTTTATGTTGCACTCACTTAAAAGCGGATGCGTCGATTTGCTTCAAATTGGCCTTAGCTGCCACAACTTGTAACGAACACGACTCTGACCTTTGCAAACGTGGTCAGTCGATTTTAATTACTTTCAAGATGTTTCAAAAACTTTGAGCTGCATTAGACGCAGATACTCTGTAGTTGGCTGTGATTTTGGCCAAACGAAATGTCCTGTGAACTGCACAGCATTACTTTTTTACTGCATATTCCGCTATTCGAGCTTCTGAACTAATTAAGGCGAAGTGTTTTGTGCAAATGGACTGATTATTATTTTCGTTTTGCAAGACAGTGTTTGCTATGCCTTTTGTACGGGAAGCCACCAGGTAATTTTTTCTAATTGAGTTTCTTCGTTTGCTTTTAAACTTTTCCTCAGGTTTTTCTTATATTACTTGGCATTAGCCGCACACTTAAGTTGTACGCTTTGTTTGGTCATGGACTTCCGACTTCTAGTTTAAATTCTTTGCCACTTAGTGGCTCATGTTATGTAGAAACATAATTTAAATATTTGTTATACATTTCGAATAAAAAAGTGCGATTATATCCTTCCAGACTATCCTTGCAAGAAAATTTGATAAACATTTACATACATACATACATACATATGTGCATGTTATGTTTCTTGCCTCCATTCTGTGTGACAACTGACAGCGTATAGAGTTTACACAAAGCGGTTAAACTTTACCTTAAGCGATCGGAAAACTTCATTTCACGGATAAGAAAATGTTGTAATTGATTGTGCAGAGTTGCTGGCTATTTTTCATTTTACCTTTCGCTTAACATTTTCAGGCTTTCAATTATTAGCCCTTTAAACACAAATTTTGTTCTGAAAAAATTGGTCGTATTCTTGTTTTCGTACGAGTCGAAAATTTATGAGTTTCTTATTACTTTTCTAGATTTTAAATTTTCGATTCTAACGAAAACAACAATCCGGCCCAATTTATTTGAAGGGCAGATAAATTGTAAAAGAGACTTGAGAAAATGGCACTTATTCAACAAACAAGATGCTTACAGAGCATGTGCTAAATATACAGTTAATCAAACAAGTTTAGGTACAGAGAGTTTTTTGCAATACGGGAAACTGTTTTATTAAATATTTTATTTTATGCAAATTTTTTATTAAAATATTGTTAATTCTACAACAAAAACCCAAAAAATCAGAGTTCCAAACCTTGTGCAAAATAAAAGAAACTTCTGCAAATTTGTATTGAAATATTACACTTTTTATTACACTCTTTAGAAAAATATTAGTATGCAGTTCTTTAGCCCATTAAATTTTTGTACAATACAGTGCAAGCTCGCTACCATTGATTTTTGACCAATTTTTTTGTTAGAGGTGTTGCTCATTTTCTCCATATAAAATAATATTCGGTAAATGAATGAACTAAAAAACTGCATACTCAATTGTTTTCTAAAGAATGTAATTAAAAAGTGCAATATTTTAATGAAAATTTGTAGGAGTTTCTTTAGTTTTGCACAAGGTTTGAAACTCTGCTGTTTGTAGTTTTTATAAAAAACTTGCGAAAACCAAAATATTCTAAAAAACAGTTGCCCGAATTGCATACCTTTATTGATTGACTATATGCATATGGGAAAAACTCCGGCTAAAAAAACGTAAATAAATTATGCATCAAATTGTTTGAAATCCATTGAGGAAATATTAAATTCTTGTATTATTCATTTTAATCAAATGCCTAAAAAGTTTCAGGTACAAAACGATAATTTTTGAAAACACAATGTAAGCGATATTTCAACAGGGCGTGGTTTTTGCCCGATTTCAAAAATTTACAATACAGTATTTAAGAAGGTCAGGCACAATGTGTATATCAAATTTGGTAATGATTGGTGCAGTGGGTTTTGAGATAAAAATATTTTACATAAGCCGCGCCCTGTTCCCAAAAAATGTTACGAAAAACTAATTTTCGCTTCAGATCCATTGAAAATATCATTTAATTCATGGCCGTATATTAGACAAAAATTATTTTATGTATTTAGCATATTCAACGAACTTTATGAATGTTATCTAACGAGCGCGCTTAATGCCAGCCTGTTATGTTAGGTAAAATTTTAAACCATTCACGCAAAGACCTATTCAGATAATATTTGTTATATTTTCAATATTTTCAAATGCACACAGCTGTAAAAGGTCTTATATTATTCTTATAAACAAAAACGAGCAATTTCGTAATTGATAAAAGTGCAAAATGAAAAAAAAAACTTATAATAAAACCTTTTCCATAATCACGGGTGACAGATTTCAAGTTGTTACAGTTTATTTCCAATGAGGAATCCTAATTTTTCTCAACATCTAATGCATATTCCATTGCCTTTACCATTTGCCATGATTTTTGAATCTCTCTGTTTTGCGCTGAAAAAGTTATAGTCAAAAATCGTACAAAAGGCACCCAAAGTGACACGACAAAATTGCTATTTTAGTTACTTTGATTGTTTATGAAAATTGAAATAACATTATTAAAATAAAAATAAATAAATAAGTTACAAGATCTCGTCACATTTGTTACCAAAACGGCCCAAGATTTTTACAAAAAGTGAAATTACATTAATAAAATTAATTTAAAGGTGAGTCACAAAAAAGCACACCGTTCCGTACCAAATAACAAAGAACAAGGGGAAACATTTTGAAGAGCATTAGGCTCCAGGAGATTCTGGATTCAATTGTTTAATGGGAATAAAAAGTTTCTTATGATATTAAAATAATATAAATTTATTTTTGTGATTTTTTTGTCTTCAAACTATGAAAAGGCATCTGTGCAGTGCAGAACGAAACATATTCCAGTGAAAAAATCGCTAAACAAAAATCT
>NW_016188589.1:0-4106 GCF_001687245.7 Rhagoletis zephyria
TCGTATACAACTTTGGCGTTGCGTTGGCGTCGAATTTCAAAGCAGCCGTCCACATATCCAAAATTTGGCAACGCTAAGGCCAATACAAAGCAGAAAGATCGCTGCGTCGGTCGCCAGCTGTTGCAACTAAATAAAATTAAATGGAATGTTTTTTTTTTAATCAAATGAAGGCAAGAAATATAATTTTTCATGCAATTATTGATATGAAATATTAATTTATCTCTCGTTAATATGTTAATTTAGTGACCAAAGTAGTCTCTGCCAAGCTTCATTGTAGAACGCATACTTTTAACTTGCGTTCTGTCAAACCAACGCCAACTACAAAGTCAACGCGAAAGTTCTATGTGGACCAGACTTAATTATCAAATAGTAGTTTGTATTATCCTACATACATACATATGTATGGGGGCTAAACCACGAATATTCATTTGATGTCCTACTCATTTATGAAATGAAAGACAAAATAATGATTTTTATAAATATTATATTCTCATTTATACATATGTAACATAGTTACTTAGTCAAATTACTTAGTAATTACTTGTATGTAAGAATACAAAGACAAATTATTTATCAGAAGCATTGCCCCTTACATATTGAAAAAAAAGTAATAAAAGCTCTCAAAAAAGCAAAATCGCTACAGCAAAAAAAGTGTTTGAAAAACCGCATAAATTCAAATCCGCATAAAAAAGAACCGCATAAAAAGAGACCTAAGTGTTTAAGTTGAAATTTTATAAGAAATTATTGAACATTAAAAACATTATACCTACATAAATATGTATGCACATATGAGCCTACCTAGTAGATAAAACTGGCAAAAATAGCACGCATCTATTCTTCTGTGCATGAAAATATATTCATAAATAAATACATACATATGTGTATATATGTATGTATATACATATCTACATGCGTGCATACAATCGTTTGCTCTAAATTCTTAGTTGATGCAATTTTTATCCCATACATTTTTGCTGACCAAACAACCCGTTTGCCTGTCTAATCTGCTTGCCTCATTTCCCTCGCTCGTTTACTCGCCTCGCTCGTCTGCTGCTGCAAATGAGTGCCTCGCTCGCAACGCCCCTCTCGCGAGGGCAGAGCTAATGAGGCCCTCGTTTGCTTGCCGCTCCACTCTTGCGCCGCCCTCGTTTGCTTACTCGCTCGCTGGCTACTCATCGCGTGCGCTCGTACCTAACGAGTGCTCATTTGCAAACAGCCTCGCGTGTTCCTCGTGAGTTGCGCTAACTCAGAGCAAACTAACGAGCGAGCGAGGGGCCAAAATGAGGCAAATCCGAACCCTGGAAAATAGTTGAGACCTTATAGCCTTAAATGCGAAATTCTTATTTGCGTAGGAAACATTGCGTTTTTTTAACACATATTTATTTATTAAGAATATTTCATTATTTGGCTCAAATATTTGAGAGTGTAAAGTGATTTTGTCTGCGCCCTTGTATGGTCAGAGTTATGAAAGTGCAACCGTATCAAAGTGAAACAAATTCGAAAGATCCCACTTACGCATTCAAAAATTGTCATACCAAATACGTGATCGTCGCTCTGGCGAAGGATCGCAGTTTGAAGGCGAAACTGAAGAAATTACAAATTTATTTTATGTTTAATAACTTATGCAAACGGAAATCATTAGATTTGAAACAACAATTAACTATATTATTGGCACGCAAAACGCTACAGGCACCATTGGTCATTTATGAAAGGAGTTTAATCAGTTGCATTAAATACAGTAAATCGATTGAAAATTTGAGCGTCTGCCTTACATATTCGGTTTGAATTTTCGTTTACGACTGATAAGTGCTGCAGCATTGGCGTATACATTTAGACGAGATAACTGAACTACATAAACATCCGATTGAGGTGAGTAGATTTACAGAGAGAGGTAATAATATTTTAAATTACGTACGTCGAACATTAAAGGATATTATATTTGTTAGTGTTTGCAATATATAAAGTGACTTTAAAATTTATACAACCCCAGAAATATTATTCCGATACCTACATATGTATGTATTTTCATTAGGATCCACTAGTTCCTCATTCAAATACTCGAACTCAGTTCTGCCCTAAGCGAAAATTGGTATACAAAATTATAGTTAAAAAAAAACTAAAAACTAGCTTTCATTAAAATGTGAACTAAAAAGCAAAAAATAATCTATAGAAATACAGATTTCGTTTAATTAAATAAAGTTAGGGAATTTCCCATTTCTCTTAAACTTTTAAAGCTAACCTAAAATAGGATTATTTTTACCGGAAAGTAAAAACGGGGGTGCTTGATATCAATTATTTTGAACTTTTTATTTCTCTCCTTCAAACTGTATAGTATAACTCGCAGGAATTTCAAATTGGCTGAGTATCGTTGTTTCACAGAAATCCAGTATACATAGACTTATTTTAGCAGAAATACCTTAAATGTCTTATCAAGGAGCGCAATAGTTCTGGTGGTTGTTTTAACGGAGGTCATTTGAGATTGACCTCTGGAAAACTCAATCCTAGTGTCTTCGAACGCGGAGTAATATTGGTAAATCATATCCATTGAGCCATTCGGGAAAACGCAGGAGTTCGACAATATCAGTGGTGCAGCAGGTCGACGTAATAGGACATTCACGAGACTTCCTCTCACTGGACGTTTTTAGTAATATTGCCCTTACCATTACCAACACATGTCCCGAATATGAGCCAAATCGTATCATAAATACGAATTTATAGTAACAACTCGACTCCTGAACCACTTTGCGGGTACATTTTTTCACGGCAATATTTTCCTTTACGATACCAATACATGTTTCGAATATAATCCAAATCGGATCATGCATACAATTTTTAGTAATAACCCGACTACAGCTCCACCTGGCGGGTCAAATAGTGAACATAAACTATTCAGGGACCCCCTCGAAACACACGCAACACCCCATTTTTAAATAGTCCCACTTCTCTCCATGAGTATGTCATTGCTTTCATATATCTTCATACCATGTTCGAGTTTTTTTTAGCCTATAACCATCCTTGGAAATTCTACAGTTGGTGTCTGAAATTTAAAAAAAATCGGTACAGTCGCTCTCGTCCTTTGCGTATAGAAAAAATGGCTTTCAAAATAGTTATATATTAGTAAAGACAACTCGACTACAGCGCTCCCTAGCATACATTTTTTTGCAAAGATATTTTCATTCCTCTTACCAACACACATATAAAATATGACCGAAATCGGATTAGAAATACGATTTTTAGTAACAAGTCAATCCCAGCGCCACCTATCAGGGTTTTCTCTCCGTAAAATATTTCCTTGGGAAAATACTTCTTCTTCTTATTTGACGCTGTAATCGCCTAAGCGATTTTGGCCGAGTTCAGCAAAGCACGCCAGTCGTTTCTCTTCTGTGCCAACTGACGCTAATTAGAAACGCCAAGTGAAGCCAAGTCCTTCTTCACCTGATCTTTCCATCGCAGTGGGGGCCTCCCTCTTCCTCTGCTACCACCAGCGGGTTCCGAGTTGAATACTTTCAGAGCTGGAGCCTCGGTGCCCATTCGAACGACATGGCCAAGCCAGCGGAGCCGTTGTATTTTAATTCGCTGCATTATGTCCATGTCGTTGTAAAGCTCATAGAGCTAATCGTTCCATCGTCTGCGGTACTCGCTGCCGCCAACGCGTGACGGCCCGTAAATCTTCCGCAAAATCTTTCTCTCGAATACTCCAAGAGCCGCCTCATCGGATGTTGTCATTGTCCATGCTTCTGCGCCATATACCAGCACGGGCATGATGAGTGACTGATAGTGTTTGGTTTTCGTACGTCGAGAGAGGACTTTACTCCTGAATTGCCTACTCAGTCCAAAGTAGCACTTGTTGGTTAAGAGTGATCCTGCGTTGGATTTCCATGCTGACATTATTATCGGTGTTAATGCTGGTTCCCAAGTAAACGAAATTCTCTACTTTCTCGAAATTGTAACTGTGAACAGTGACGTGGGTGCCAAGGCGTGAATGTGCTGTTTGCTTGATGACAGGAGATACTTCGTCTTGTCCTCCCTTACCACCAGACCCATTCGCTTTGCTTCCTTATCCAACTTGGGAAAGGGCAGAACAGACTTCGCGATTTTTGTTACCG
>NW_016188590.1:0-4105 GCF_001687245.7 Rhagoletis zephyria
CAAGCATCACCTGCTTGAAGACATGAAATGTGCTTTAATAAAAGTTAACATATAAGTTATATAGCCAGTATGGGTGGAAGAATATGCTCTGGTGTTTTTCGTGAAGTCTTTTATTTTTAAAGTTTAGACTGAATTTATTACAATTAATAAAATAAAAAATAAATATAACTTATAACCTGATATCTAGCCCAATATTACTTGCTTAGTATCTTTTTCAAAGCAGCAAACAAAACTTGGTTTTTTATATATTTATTTTATTTTTTTAATTGTCTTTGGCTGTTATCCTACTTGGCAAGGATTTTTTATTTAAATTTTTTAGAGACTTTTACGTTGGTGGAATGAAGTTTTTGCTTGGGAAGACCCCTAGTAAAATGTAAAATGTTCTACAAAAATATTTCCTATGAAATTTCACTGTATATATCTTAACCTTTAATTTCGCTCAGACATTTGTGTTAACAATTTTTTCTACTTTTTTGAAAAGTACTTTGGCCGGGACATGAATACTTTAGTGGGTCATAAAATAAAAATACGAGCTAACTTTTGCATATTATATATTGTATTTTATTACTGGATACTGGAAAAAATATTAGCTGGTTTCAATTGCCATAAAATTGTCGCACAGTGTTATATGAAATGAAATTATAATTGTTATGCTAGTGTCTTTTCAAATAAATACTTAAGTACGAATTTGTACAAATAAAACACAAAAACAAGCGCTCATATTACCTATATATCCAAAGAAAACAGTTTTTATTTGAAGCATCTATGATTAGTGAAAAATATATAGAAAAAATGTGGTCTAGTGTTTTGCTCCGAATCCGATAGCCACACATTGGGCCCGTATTTGACTTTAAAAAATCTGACATCGCCACCTGAAAACCCCCTTATATAAAAGTTTTTGGTGAAAGGGAAAACATTGTAAAGTTTGGTCGCCATATTGCATCCACCATTTTGTACTTAAAAAATCTGACATCACACAAAAACCCCCAGACACCAAGTTTCTAATCAATTTGGTTACTTCTGCACTTTTGGCCAGCAAATAGTAGTCGCCAGACCATAGTGAATTGTATGGAAAAACTTATTCAAACAAAAAATTTAGAGAGCTTTTAACCTATCCTGCCTATCCTGCCTATCAGAAATTGTTAATGTTGATTATAAAGTTTGAAACTTTGATGAATTTTTGTAATAAATATTTGTACAAAGTTTGAAACTTTTATTTATATAGTTTTTGTTTCAGTGTGCACTATACATGTTTAAATTGTAATAATTTTCTTTTATTCGTTTACATATTCTGCCTGTTTTTTTTTTTTTAAGTGGGAGCAGGGTTTTTTTTTTTGGCTACAACTGTATGTATCTTTAATTTGCATAAAAAGTGCGCTTGGGTAAACCATACATATTTCATGATATCAAGAATTTACATAATAAATAATTTATACACCTAGTCAGCTATACATTTTCTTTACCTCCAACTTGCGCATACATAGACATATCAGCTTATACAAACAGCATGTAAAAATTGTCTTCCCTCTTGGGTATAGTATGTATTTATTTGTTTGTATTTTGTCGGTAAGCCAATAAGCCAAATGGAATAAAATTACAAAGCAAACACTATTTGAGAAGTGATGCCTTTATTGATGTGTATGGGAGTTGTGTAGTGTTTTTTTTTTTGAAGGATATATTTAAACTCGTTGGTGGATAAGCCACGACGTAAAATGTTAATAAATAATGATGTGCACTGTGGGAAAATAACGCGCGATATTTTGTTGGCGAAAAAAATATAACTAATGTAGTAATTTGATGTTGGCGGGCTTCTTTAGCCTGGTTAGAAGTTAATTTTTATATGAAACTAAATTTTGATGTTCACTGGCAAAGTCTTTAGACTATACTGATATATTTTTCTCACATGTACTTAGTATTTAGAGAAGCCTAAACGGGGTATTTGGGATACGCTAAATACTTATAGATATCAGTATTTGAGGGTACTAAAAAGAAAAGTAAAATTGTATTTAGTAGATTTCTAAATACTAAACGGCTCAGGAATAGAAATAATAATGCTGTGAAATGTTTAGTAACTTTCGGTATATATCGAACTTCTTAAGTTTGCTCTGGATTTTTTAAAATTCGTTTTCCGGAACCTTTGGATTTTACTTTTTGGAAGTTTAAATAACTATGGGGCATTTTTCGTGACCTTTTTTATTTTTATTTTTTAATTTTCAGGACTTTTCTGGGTTCTTCGTGCTAAATTTTTTGGGTTTTGGCTTTATTTCAGTGTTTTGAGGGCTACTGGCGACTCTTCTGGTATTTAGTGGAACCATAATAATTGAGCATTAGTCCTGTTAGAACAAGTTAATACATTCGCACTAAATATTTAGCGCACTTGAAGTATACTAATACTACCATAGTAGGCATACAAAATACTTAGCAGCCTAGTACTTGATTATTTACTACAACGTAAATACCTAAATACTTTTGAACTTGGTACTTGGTATTTAGTAAAAACAATTTTGTCCTTTTCTTTAATATACAACATTTAATTTTTGAAGTAGTGAACGAGTGCTTAGATGTGCCCACAATCAGTGGCCCAGATTCTATCCATGGCCATTGAATTTTTGAAACCTGACTGAAGATTTGTAATCAGTGGCCCCATAAGCTAGTAAATACGATGTGGTGTACAAATCCATCAACGCTAATCAATTAAAATAGTTTTGTCCTGCTAGATTTTCTATTCAGACCACTGTGCATCGGTCTTTGAGGAAACAATTTTTGTAAATATTATTTTTTTCTCAATGGCACTACCAAAAATTAAGAAAAAGACCTATAGCGCACTGAGATTTAATCGGAGGGTATTTTTATATGCGTCTAGCCCTAGTAAATTTTTATCCACAATGTGCCACCTTAAATGAGCTCACAAGATTGTAGCTTCTTAAGCATGTTATATTTGAAGAATTAATATGTTATAGGAAAATATTTATTTTTAAATTTTACTATGGTTCCCTTAAGACAGGAATTGAGTTTGAAACCAATTGATGCGTAATAACTACTACACTCAATATAGTTAGTTTAATTCATCAGCAAAAAGCAGAAAGATGGGTACCACAGTTTATCTTATTTTGGGACCTCCTATGTATAATCTGCAAAAATGTTTCCGAATTTGAAAATAGACTAAATACTTGCTTAACCCTAGAACACTAATAATAAAAACATACCTTTTTTAACATCCCCTAATTGCGCTACTGCTACACCTTCTAGCGCCCACATTTTTCAGGTAAATTAAAACTGGTTAATTTTCTAACAGTTTTGTCCCCGTTCTTGTCGCTCTCGCATACCGTCTTCTGCTACGATGCTTGTAAAGAAAAGCATGTGAGTAAATTTTGCCCATGGTTAGTATTCTAGGGTTAAAAGTCATTAGGTATAATGCAGTTTTCTTTGCCCGTCTTTGTTGTTGTGTTCTAAACTCTGTTCAGCATACGAGTTTATGCATTTACCTATTATTTTCCTGAGGATTATTACTCTAGACAATCTCCAATACAGAATGCATTTGTAAGTTTCTGCATTACTCAAATTCAAATTGTACCACTTAACTTCTCTCACCAATACTGATTGTAAAGATATATTTCCCTAAAAGGACAAACGTTTGTTGGCTTCTGTGTCATTACTACTTATTACGGGTCAAGGTAATTGGATTCCATTAAATAGTTTCGCAAGTTTCGGAGAACAAACTTTTATATGGAATTTTTATTTGAAAGTTTTTTTGGAAAACTTACCTGGCTCTTGTCCAATTATTCACTTCAGTGCATAATGTTGTGTCATAGGTTTTCCCAACTAACCACCAACACAAGCACATTTTGCAACACTGTACTTATACAGCCTCCGCATATTAAAGCCATAGCGTGGTGCAGTGTTGGCATTTTATAATTTGTTGTAGAACGTCCAAATATGACGCGACCACCCGACCAAAGAATAATGCTTCAAGTTACGGCAATTTTAAGGCTAAAAATAAATTTTCCTAATTTCACTCAGGGTGCGGATATATTTTGTTCATAGCTATTAGGCTGAAGAATATTTGACGACGTGATACCTGTTTTACATGAAATGTAAGCTTTTA
>NW_016188591.1:0-4105 GCF_001687245.7 Rhagoletis zephyria
TTTCCTTATTATTTTTCATATCTGTATAAACAAGTTTACATATTAAAGCACTGCAAATATACCAGCAGAAATACTCTTCACATGTGTACATGAGTAAATGGAACATATGTTTTAGAGTACCTAAAAAGATAGGAACAAAAAAAGAGAACATCATAAATTTGAGGTACCGATCAATGTTACTCAACAGAGCTCTGCTACATAAAACACTGTTCCGCTTTTCCATAGTACTTGAGTATGTTGATTGCATTCAGTAGTATTTGAAAACTTCATAGGAAGTATAAGAATACTTATGAAGTTTTTTCTTTTAAATGTTAGCATTTAACATAATGTTAAGAAAATACATACATTTTATTTTTATTCCAGTATATACTTAAAATATTGTTTTACATTTCTGGCCGGACGCTTCAATGTTTGCAAAAAAGTTCGAATCTTTCATACATATACAATGATTTATGTACATATGTACATATTATGTAAATTTTTTTTTAATATCGAAAAATGTCTGCCTATTTTCCCGCGACCTTTCTTTATGGCCAGTTTTTATTTTCAAATTGATATTTTCCCAATACCAGGCGCTCATAAATGTGAAGTAACAAGTTTTCTATTTCTAAGCAGAAAATTGTTTGTATAAATTTTTAAATTTCCAAAATTCTACTTTGTGAATTTCCAAAGGCTTCTACAAACGAATTAAAATCTTCTACAGACAAATGTATGCGTATGGAAAGCTTGCTACTTCATATGTATGTGCGCCTGGTTTGGGAAATGAAACTATCGTATTGTACAAATAAAAATTGGTTCTTTGTATAAAATGAGTCCACTTTCTTTATAAAAAATATGCTGTTGGCTAAATATTCGGAGTACCCTACGTTGTTTCTCCATGTTTGCTATTTAACATAAGAGTCAGCTCTAACATTAACATTATGTAGCATTAAACGACAACTTCCAAAAGTACTCAAAAAATACTTGTGAAGGAACATCTTTTTTGTGGAACTTTAACAGCATGGTACTGCTGATTTATGTTCCTCTTTTTTTCGGAACATAGTTTGTTTGAGTACTTTTTTTTATGTATACATCGCTCAATATCTTCACTTCTCTTCCTTCCATGCCCTCTTTGTTAGATTATGAGTAGTATACATATTTGAAAAAAACTTCACTGTGAAGCAAACTGAATTCCGATGCAGACCTTTATTACATATAAATTTCTAGTCGTTATTGTTTTTATACTGGCACAAAGTGCTGGCTCATAACTTGAATAATATATGACTCCTAAAAGATTCATATAAGGGTAAACAAATTTTTGTTTTTGAAACTCATATTTCTTACATACCTAGGACTCCTTTCTGACTCATATATTCTGAGCGCTCAGAATATGTTTGCTCAGAATATGTATGAGACTCAACAAAATGAATAAATAATTTGTTTGGTTGCCACGGAAACACATTCATATGTATGTTTCTTTGATGTTTTTTCTTTGAAGTGCATCTTTTATTAAACAATAAATATTTTTCATAAATATACATCACAATTCAGGAAGATCTTCAAGCCATGGTGAAGAGTAAGTGTAAAAAAAATCCCCTATTCAATCGCACTAAACACTTTATGCGTTTCAAAATAAACAGTTACTGAGGCATTGGTGCGCAAGAAATCCGAGCATAATGAGTGTCTCATCAGTACGTTGGAAGAACTCTCCTTGCATCAAGAGGACATAGAACGAATCGAACATCTGCAAAACTGGTGTCGGGATTTGAAAATTTTGCTGCTACAATCAAATCTCATTTCCAAAATAGAGAATTTGCACAAATTGAAAAAATTGGAATATTTGAACTTGGCCATTAATAATATCGAGCGTGTGGAAAATCTGGAGCAGCTCGAGTCGCTAACCAAATTAGACTTAACTTTAAATTTCATTGGCGAATTAACTTCCATCGAATGCTTGAAAGGAAATTATAATCTACGCGAATTAATACTCATTGGAAATCCCTGCTGTGATTACCCGCACTACAGAGATTATGTAACGGGTACGCTGCCACAGCTGAATAGCCTGGATTGTGAAGAAATCAAAATGTCACAAAAGTTACAGGCGCAAAAGACATTGAGTAGCCATCGTGCTGTTATTGTACAAAAACAAGCAAACTATTTCATTGAGCGAGATGAGCAAAAGCTGCGAGTGGCACATAAAAAGACAGAACTGGAAGCTGAAATGGCGGAAGTCGATGATGAAGATAGTCGCATCAAGATGTTCTGGGATGCTAAAAGTGAGCATTGTCCCGAGACACGCACGGATATAGCAAAGTATCACAAGCTCGGCAGGGAGAAGAGGAACACCGAGCAGCATGATAAGAAAATGCATAGAACGCCAGCACTATTTGCACCATGCGGACGACCGTATAATTTGAATCAAGCGAAATTACCATTCCATTTGAGCGACGAGTACAATGAATACATGTTGCAGCTGGGTATATACAAGTAAGTGTGCTTGGTTTATTCTGATTAGTCGTTTAGTCTCGCTCAGCGTAGATGATGGTAGGCAGGGTAATGCGAGTGCAACAATATCAGGGTCATTGTCTGGGGCGGAATGATTCCAACTCAGGACAAAAGACCTAGACAATAGGGTTTCACCTAGACAATAGGGTTTGGGGGATTTGACACTTCGGATATGAGTTGATCATAAATCAAATGCCATTAAGTAGGACGACAGACTATATGGTATGCAACTTCGATTTCAGCTGTAACATGCAGGTGTTATTCCCATCCGGAAGGGACGGATCCAAGATGGATTGCGGTGTGGGAGCGGGAGTCTGGTTGGTTGGTTGGTAGAAGCGTCGCCTGGGTACATTCGCAGGACCCAATTAGTGCTGAAAGCACCATTTTAATACGCTTTCTCTGGACACCTGATTTTATCTGCTTTCATGATTCGTTGGGTTCGTCAAACCATTAGGATTTTCCAATGAATTTCTTTAGGTTAGTAATGGTAAATTTGGAAACTACCCCAAGATTTTGGATGGAAAAACTCCCGCCTTATTTGTGCCAATGCTGGGCACTCGCAAAGATAGTAAAGGACCGTCTCTTTACTTCCCACAAGATTATAGCTACGGCACCGAGGGTTATACGGAAGGCCAAGGCGGGAGTCTACTCCGAGAAACTCGGCGTGGCTCTGTATCTACGGTTGGTAAATGATACACGCTTTTTCCAAGTGGAAGTTCTAGGGATCACAGAAGCCTGTAAAATTCTAGGCAATAGAGTCTCTTGACAATAGCGTCGGCGGTTACCAAATCATGCTAGTAAGGGACTGCAAAGTGATACTGAGCTCAGTGTCTCAGTCAACTACCTTCTCTTTTGTCTGGGTTCCCGGACATAGGAGCATAGAAGGCAAATTAGCTGGCGAAGGCATGAGCCGGGGTGGTTGAATCTCAAGCAGTGACACTGTTGCCCCTTGGCATAGTCCAAAGAGATATTATAACGTATTTCCTTGAACTGGCTACTCGAAGGTGGTCAGATATAAAGACTTGTAAGAAATCAAGAAAACTAGATATGGCCTGACTATAACAGGACGAAGACCTTGGGCTTGCTTAGCAGATGAAGGCTAGAGTTACTCAGAATTGTAGCAACATAGGCAAACAGGCGGCAAAAATAGGTCAGCCCCATAATATGATTTTCCGCAGCTGTCAACTAGACGATAGCGAAGAAAGTGTCCAGCATTTCCTTTTTGAATGTCCAGGCCTTTCGAATATTAGACACAAAATATCTGGTAGCACGACTAACCCACCTATCATAGCGAAATTGATAGTTTCATTAGTGGTAGCGCGCACTGCTAATCACTACACCACCGCGGCCACAAGGTGGTAAGTTACTAAAAAAAAAGAATTGTAGACAAGTTTATACTTTTGATAAGGTGCTATAAAGATTTTGTCTGAGAATTCACCTATTGCCATTTTATTCAGACTTTCCAAAAAACGATCATAACGTGAGAGATCTAATGGGTTTAAATGGTCAACGAAAATATTGCTCGTAAAATTTTACTACTATATATGTACATATGTATCCAAACTACATATTTGCTCCGTGATAAATTTGAACATTTTTTTTTCACTAATTCTAAAAAAAA
>NW_016188593.1:0-4105 GCF_001687245.7 Rhagoletis zephyria
GACCAAAGTTATAATACCATTTCATGCTCATGAAAGGTATAATTACATAGTTATTTATCTATTGACATTCGTTCTTTTTACATGGTTGTATTTACAAATGCACATTTGATTATTTACTTCACAATATTCCCACTTAATCAAATGGCGATTGTTTTTAGATTTTTGATTTGCGTACATACACATATTCAAATTCAACTTTTAGTTTACTCAGTTTATTTTTACTTACATATTTTTAGACTAATTCAAATATTTAACCCCATTTCAATGGAACAAAAATTATGATTATCAACAGGCACGGCCTTTGTGAGGTTATCTGCTATTATTTTAATAATAATAATAGATTGGGGCTTACACATATGTTAGTGTTTGGCCGAGCTTCTCCTCCGATCTGTGGCGTGCGCCTTGATGTTGTCACACAAAGCGGAGGAACCTACAGTTTTACGCCGACTCCGAACGGCGATTGTATTTTTATGAGAAGCTGTTTTTCATGGCATAAATACACTCCGAGGTTTGCCATTGCCTGCCGAGGGACGACCGCTGTTAAGAAAAAACCTTTTTCTATATTTTTTGGGATGTTGCTTTGACCAGGGCTTGAACCCAGGTGCTGATGTGTGAAAGCGCGCACTGCTTACCACTACACCACAGCGGCCGACAATTGCTATTATTTTATCGGTACTTATTTTACAAATTTTTACTACGTCGTTTAGTATTAGATCTCTGATAAAATGGTGTCGGATGGCTATGTGTTTGGTTCTTGCGCTGTAGGCCCCATTCTGTGTTAAGTCGATTGCACCTTTGTTGTCGCGATAAATTGGAAATGAAGATTTGGTTTCGCCATCGATTTCTTTTAACAATTGTGTAAGCTAAATAGATTCTCGACATGTCACTGTTAAAGATATGTATTCTGATTCGGCCGTACTTAGTGCGACAGTGGGCTGTTTTTTATTTAACCAAGATATGGGTCCTCCATACCATAAAAAAAACTTAGCCGGAGCACGATCTTCGGTCGCAAGAACTCGATGCCCAATCTGCGTCCGCATATGCACACATCTCCTTTTGCTTTCCGCTCCTACTAAATGTAATTTTACAGTTTAATGTACCTTTTATATATCGAAGAATACGTTTAATCGCTTTCCAATTCGCGGTCCCTAGATTTTGATTAAATTGACTCACATTGGACACGCTGAATGCAATATCAGGCCGCGTACATTGCTCCAAATACAGAAGACTTCCCACTGTTTTCTGATACGGTGTTGAAGCCATTCGACTGATGTCGTCCTGTATTTTTGGTGACATATCCTTAGTCAATTTTTGACATGGGTCGCTCGGTAACTTCACGGGTTCACAATTCAGTATGTTAAATCGTCGTAAAATATATTCAGAGTATTTTTGCTGATCTAGGCTTAAAATACCCTTTTGCTGGTCGTATTCAATTCGTATGCCAAGTGCATTCGATGCTACACCAAGGTCTTTCTTATGGAAGTTTTTTTCAAGTATTGACTTAAGTGTAGTTTTAAATGCCGAGTTATTATGGAAAATAAGCAGATCATCTACATATACTGCAACTATTACTGTTGATTCCTCTTTATGGCAAACGTAAATGCACGCATCGGTTTTGCATCGTATGTACCCAGCACTCACTAACACACTGTTTAGCTTTATATTCCATTGTCGGCTCGCCTGTTTCAACNTGTACCCAGCACTCACTAACTTAGCTTTATATTCCATCGTCGGCTCGCCTGTTTCAACTCGTAAATCGATTTATTTAACTTTCAAACACGATTTCTTTTATCGTCATAGCCTTCTGGTTGTTGCATATAAATAACTTCTTTTACTTCTCCATCCAAAAAAGGCTGTTACGACGTCAATTTGTTCGATGCGAATTTTTTTTTTTACTGCCATTGCCATTAATAACCGAATCGATGAGTAGCGAACCACCGGGAAAACGCCTCTTCGTAGTCGACACCTGGCCTTCGACTGTATCCCTTGGCCACTAAACGCGCTTTGTATCGCAAAATATTACCATCGCAATCAGATTTTAGCTTAAATACCCACTTATTTCGAATTGCTTTGCAGCCACCGGGTAGATCAACCAACTCCCAAGTTTGATTTTTGAGTAAAGAAGTATACTCGTTATCCATAGTTAGGGTGGCCAGATATTATAGTGACATAATCAGTACAGTTGGGATCAAAAATCAGTACAAAGCCATAAAAATCAGCTCTTTTTAAGCGTATTTTTATACCCGAGCGCACTTGTACGCAAGGGTATTATAACTTAGTTCACATACCGATTGTTTGTAACAGGCAAAACGAATCGGGATAGATATAGACAAATGTATACATAAATGCTTAGAATGAATAGAGAAGTCGATTAAGCCATGTCTGTCTGTCCGTCTGTCCGTCCGTCAGTGTACACGATAATTCGAGCAAAAATTGAGATATCCCAATTTGGTATGTAGGTTTCCATTTATCCAAGGTAGGTTGGTATTGAAAATGGGCTAACTATTAAAGATTATTCACTCAAAATTGATATTTACAATAAATTTTTGACGAAAAAAAGAATATAGAAATTTTTGGAAAATGGGCGTAGCCACGCCCACTTATGGTTACATGTGCATATCTTGACAACCGCTGCACCAATTTCTTTCAAACTTGGCACAGTAGTTGACCTTGATACAGCATACCAAATGGCTAGTGATAGAACGATACGAGTACCGAGTACAGAATATCGATACTTTTCATGAGCACTGAGTAGTATCGAGAACTCGATACTTTTTCACAAGTACTGAGTAAATATCGCGAATGCCGAAATGTATCGACGAGTTAAAAACTTTTCTAATTAATTTTTTTTTTTTAATTACCCAATAAATATTGTGGCGAACGTTCGGATATTAACTTCAATATTCAATATGAATGTGATGAAAATGAACATAAAACTCATTTACTTCAGTATTTTCATAACTCAAAAACCGAAAACCCGAGAAACACGTCTTTAAAGTTTTTAATTCACATAACGTCACCCTCATGCCAGAAGCATGAATGTGCAAATTTATCAGTTTTGAGTTATTGGGTTGACTTGGTTAATCTTTGGATTTTCTATGTTATACCAAAACCCAGAATACAATGCATACACGGAAAGTAAATATTTTAGCATTTCAATTGCATAAATGTAGAGCTAAGTGTCGCAAAAAAAACTTTCAAACTTGATTTCCCAAAATGTTAATGTTTACACATTCCTGTTTATGGCATACGGACGACGATATGTATACTCCCATACTAATAATAAATACATATTTTGTCCTAGAGAGCTCTTGGTAACTGCCACAGTTATGAAATTTTTACACAACCTAAAAGAAAATGTAGCGGTCATTTCAACATTGGCTTCGGGTAAAAATGTTTAAATAATTGAAAAACGAATATCTTGCCTCCCCTTTGATAATGAATGGATAGAAAGATGAAAGAGGATAGTCTTTCGACTCGACAACTTGGCCACTCTCCAGCATAAGGCAGCCGTCGTTAACCCATTGTGAGCCCATTCTTGAAGACAATATTTTATAAAAGAGAGCTTATCTTTCCAATAAAGAATGGGCTTCATCACATTTGCTTCTCGTCTTCTACATTTACATTTCATTTTCAAAGTAAACTTATTTATAAATACATGTACGCGTCAAACAATTATAAAATATTCGCTTTTAAAAACTTGGAAATAAGCTTTTTGCTATAAACATTTAATTTACGCATGTAAAACTAATTTATCGGAAGTTTATTCCAAAAACTCCTTTACATCAGATTAAAACTAAATACTAAGAGCAGTGACTATTCAATTTACAAATAGGAAGAGGCGGAAAAGCAAAGCAATTTGATTTTGATTTTTGATTTTTTTTTACTTTCTGCCTTTGCTTTAGGAATACTTGGAAGTACGAGTATTATCGATACTTTTTTGCAAATATGAGTACTGGTATCGACACTTTTTTAGAGTATTCTATATGAGTACTAGTATCGATATTTTTCTAAAAAGTTCTATCACTAAAAATGGCGGAAAATTTTTAAAATCGGACAATAACCACGCCCACATCCCATATAACGGTAATTTAGAGAAATACAA
>NW_016188595.1:0-4104 GCF_001687245.7 Rhagoletis zephyria
GAATGTTTTGAAGCTGCAAACAAATGCATTCCTGCAGCAGTTTAATGTAAATACATAACAGGCATATTAATATATGTATGTATGNCCTTCCGTTGCAAATGTTGAGAATATGAATATTCTATTAAGAGAGAATATTCACTCCACTCCATTCTATTACTCTTCGATAACATTCTAATTCATGTTCGCTAACATAGAATGAAAGAGAGCGGCTATTCTAACATCAAGAGAATGTTTTGAAGCTGCAAACAAATGCATTCCTGCAGCAGTTTAATGTAAATACATAACAGGCATATTAATATATGTATGTATGTATCTATGTATGTATGTACATATGCATGTATTTTGTCTTTACAGAGAAAAGTAAGTACCAGAGATATTATAATCGTTTGTGCCGCAGAAACAAAAAGCAAGTAAGCACTTGTTAACACCCCCAAACTAGTTTGCTACTTGTAACAGTTATGCTGTATACCTGAATAAAATATAATCCTTGGTTAAACAATTTATTTGTGGCCTGTTGTTCAAGGACATATTTACGGCGTGGCGACGAATAACTGTTACCCCGTTTTTTTTGAGAAATACAAGGGTCCTTTATAGATTTTGCGAAAAAAGTATTTTATTGTTAATTTTCCAGATTTTACTTTAGTTGTATTAATCAGTTTTTAAATTTTAATCCTTATTTTCATTTGCCAGCAGTGTAAGTTGTGAGAGAAAAGTTCATTTGGCACGCAAGTCTTTTTCAGGTGTATTTTTTCTTAGGCTTTGTACAAAAAAATACAAAAAAGAAATAAACTGTATAAAGTTGGTCGAATGAATGGCAAAATTCGCAAAATCTATAAAGGACCCTTTTATTTCTCAAAAAAACCGGGGTAACAGTTATTCGTCGCCACGCTGTATATATGTATGTATGTATGGATATGTAGACATGGGAAAATTTGCGTAAACAATGAATAGAAGAGGCCGGTTCACATACAACTTTGCCGTTGCGTTGGCGTTGAATTTCAAAGCAGCCGTCCACATAGCCAAAATTTGGCAACGCTAAGGCCAACACAAAGCAGAAAGATCGCTGCGCCGGTCGTCAGCTGTTGCAAATAAATAAAATTATATGAAACGTTTTTTTCCTTTTAATCAAATGAGGGCAAAAAATATTATTTTTCATGCAATTATTGATAAGAAATATTAATTTATCTCTCGTTAATATGTTAATTTAAAAGGTGTTCGAACTTTTGCTTTCAACTCACGCAGGGTTGCACGAAAAAAAAGTTCAATGGCTTAATGTTGGCTGGCGACCAACTTTGTTGAAAGCGATTAGTTGAAAGGCCGTTCAACCAAAAGTAGGATGCAAAGTTGAACAATGCAAACGCCTTTTTATGGCGAATATTTTTATATTTTTTTATATTTGGATATTTTTAGCCATTCAATTTTTTTTTCGTACAACCCTGCGTGAGTTGAACGCAAAAGTTGCCTGAAAAATCGCCTCGTGCGAAAGCCCTGTTAGCGGCCAAAGTAGTCTCTGCCAAGCTTCATTGTAGAACGCATACTTTTAACGTGCGTTCAGTCAAACCAACGAAAACTACAAAGTCAACGCGAAAGTTCTATGTAGACCAGCCTTAATTATCAAATACTGTTTAACACCCCAAAGAGTAGTTTGTATTATACTACATACATAAATATGCATGGGGACTAAACCAGGAATATTCATTTGAAAATGCTAATGTCCTACTCATTTATGAAATGAAATACAAAATAATGATTTTTATAAATATTATATTCTTATTTATACATATGTAACATAGTTACTTAGCCGAATTACTTAGTAATTATTTGTATGTCAGAATACAAATCCAAATTATTTATCAGAAGCATTGCCCCTTACACATTGAAAAAAGTCATAAAAGCTCTCAAAAAAGCAAAATCGCTACAGCGAAAAAAGGGTTTGAAAAACCTCATAAATTCAAATTCGCATAAAAACCGCATAAATAGAGATATAACTGTACAAGTTGAAATTTTATTTTTTATTTTTTGCTAGCAATTACCCGGCGTGCTTTGCTGCGCCTTAAATGTATTTTTGTGTCATACAAACTTTCACATTTATAATATTAGTAAGAAGTAAGATAGTAAGATTAGTAAGATTACGTAACTATCTGTTATTCAAATGCTTATAAAAAACGGGGTGCTTTAAAAAAAATAATACGCTGATCCGATTCGGCTGGCAGCCACGACTTTGAAAACAGAATTTTGTTCAAAAGTAATAATCTATTTTCCATATCTATCTATTTAGCTCGCATAAGCACACATTTTTCAAAGCAGTCGCAGAAGAAAGTATTAAAAATGAATTACAAAAACTAAAATCGAAAAGCGCTGTTAAAACAACGATCTCGCCATTATGCTAGATTCTAATTGTTTTTTAAAAATACTTGACATCCGCATTCGCATTCGCATCCGCGGATGTCTAAAATTCCACATCCGCAACATCCCTAATACATACATATATGTATACACATATGTATGGATTTATGCACAGAAGAATAGATGCGTGCTATTTTGACCAGTTTTATCTACTAGTTAGGCACATACATATATGCATACATATCTATGTAGGTATAATTTTTTTAATGTTCAATAATCTATATATATAAAAAGAAGTTACATATCCTTGGTAATCTTATAACTCAAGAACCGCCGAACCGATTCCCACGGTTTTGCATTCGTTGGAAAGGGCTCGGGCTCCGTGAGGTTTGTAGCAAAGAAAATTTTTAAAAAATAACTAGGGTCTCGAGATATAGACCAAAACGTGGACCTGGGTAACCTTGGGTGTATTTGTTCAATATGGGTATCAAATGAAAGCTGTTCATGAATGCTTTAAGATTGAGCACTTTTCATATAGCTGGGTGACTAGGGTCTCGAGATACAGACCAAAACGTGGACCCGGGTAACCTTACGATGTATTTGTTTAATATGGGTATCAAATTAAAGCTGTTCATGAATGCTTTAAGATAGAGCACTTTTCATATAGCTGGGTGACTAGGGTCTCGAGATATAGACCAAAACGGGAACCTGGGCAACCTTGGGTGTATCTGTTCAATATGGGTATCAAATGAAAGCCGTTCATGATTGCTTTAAGATTGAGCACTTTTCATATAGCTGGGTGACTAGGGTATCGAGATATAGACCAAAATGTGGACCTGGGTAACCTTGGGTGTATTTGTTCAATATGGGTATCAAATGAAAGCTGTTCATGAATGCTTTAAGATTGAGCTCTTTTCATATAGCTGGGTGACTAGGGTCTCGAGATACAGACCAAAACGTGGACCCGGGTAACCTTAGGATGTATTTGTTTAATATGGCTATCATATTAAAGCTGTTCATGAATGCTTTAAGATAGAGCACTTTTCAAATAGCTGGGTGACTAGGGTCTCGAGATATAGACCAAATCGTGGACCTGGGTAACCTTGGGTGTATTTGTTCAATATGGGTATCAAATGAAAGCTGTTCATGAATGCTTTAAGATTGAGCACTTTTCATATAGCTGGGTGACTAGGGTCTCGAGATACAGACCAAAACGTGTGACCCGGGTAAACTTAGGCTGTATTTGTTTAATATGGGCATAAAATGAAAGCTGTTATGTCAAAAATATGCGGAGCAATAATAAAAATTCATGAATACCGTTTTTGTGAAAAATAAAATTGTGTAATGCGGACAGTTCTTTAATCTTCTTTAATAAAAAAATAAGTAGGGTTTTCCTTCCTGACGCTATAACTCCAGAACGCACGAACCGATTTCCACGGTTTTGCATTCGTTGGAGGTTTATAGCTAAGAAAATTCAGGAAAAAATTTCAATAGAAAAGTATATGGTGTGTGAGTATCCCTCACGAAAATAAGTATGTTTCATTTAAAGTAGATGGTGCCGGTGCGTGAAACATTGTTTAACAGCTATTCATTGTACTTTGCTCAGTTAATTTCATGTGACACTAGCGAATACCCGGCGTGCTTCGCTGCGCTAAATAAACAATGCTTCATAGATCGATTTTTTTTAAATCTAACTTCATAAAGTTTTTTAAAAATATTTTGTAAATGAGGCCATAAGAGCTTAGGGGGAGAGTTACA
>NW_016188596.1:0-4103 GCF_001687245.7 Rhagoletis zephyria
TAGCTATGCCGCGAGCGAGATAACATAAATTCACAATTCACACATACATAAGCAGCTAAATTGCATAAAAAAATAGTAAGTGGTAAGAATGAAAAATGTGCGTAAAAATGTCAATATCAGTACACTGCCTACCTTTTTCCCTTTCACCGCTCGCTAGCTGCAGGTTTTTGTTTTTATCGCTTGCCACACAATTGTACGTAGGTATGTATGTATGTATGTAAGCAACTTTTGCCTTTATGTAAATCACTTAAAGATTTTTTTTTTTAATTTTTGCTAAATTTCTACAAACGCTAACACAATTGAACAACCCACAACGGCACACGCATACTTGTNTTTTTTTTTTAATTTTTGCTAAATTTCTACAAACGCTAACACAATTGAACAACCCACAACGGCACACGCACACTTGCAGGAAATCTTTTGAATTTTTGCATGTGATTTTCCATTTTCTGCTACTTTTCAAGAAAACGTGAACTTTTCGCTTTTTTTCAAATGCACTTTTCGACACTTTGCGCAATTTTTGTTGGTGTTTTTTTTTTTAATTTTGTGTTTTGTGTTTATTTTCAAAACATTTCTGTTTAAAAATTTTAGTATGTTTTCAAACACCTTTGTTAGTTTGGAATTTCTAGGTANTCTACAAACGCTAACACAATTGAACAACCCACAACGGCACACGCACACTTGCAGGAAATCTTTTGAATTTTTGCATGTGATTTTCCATTTTCTGCTACTTTTCAAGAAAACGTGAACTTTTCGCTTTTTTTCAAATGCACTTTTCGACACTTTGCGCAATTTTTGTTGGTGTTTTTTTTTTTAATTTTGTGTTTTGTGTTTATTTTCAAAATATTTTTGTTTAAAAATTTTAGTATGTTTTCAAACACCTTTGTTAGTTGGGAATTTCTAGGTGAAAATTTTCGCACGTAAAAATTTTACGAAATCCTCTATTGGCAACTAATTTTCTTTGTAGCGCAGAAAACGCAGCGCCAATTTCAAATTTATTCGATTTACTATTTTTGCACTTTTGTTTTAATTTAAAAAATTTCGTACGCTGATTGTTTGGTTTTTTTTTTTGGAAAACCGGAAAAGTTTGTGCACTTAACGTCTACATTTTACGGTTGTTGCAATCGCACATTGTGCAAATAGAGCAGCGAGTGCGATTGTTGCATCGCTGCCGACCATTGTTGCATCGCAGCCTCGAACGGCGGGCGGCATTGTTCGCTAAACCCAGCTGCGCGCTTTCAACTCTGGTCTGGTCCGAGCGCTTTTGTAGCCGCGTGCGCGCGCGTTTACCGCTTTGACCGCGTGCTTGGTGACGGTTAGTTAATCGCAGGTTTTCCACCAACAATGAAACGCACTCTCACAAATATGTATGGACAGCAGCACTCAAGCCCGAAACACACACAATTGCTTAACTAACTATTGCACGCTGCCACTTCAGGTGTATGAATTATTTCTGAGGCACACTAGCTGCGCGCTTGAGTAGAGCTTCAAATTTTTTTCGATTTCGAACTTTTGGTTTCAATTCGTTTGCCACAAAATCACACAAATACTTGTAAATAAAATTGGTTGCAATTAGCGCTTATTTTTGTTTTAGTGTTACAACAATGTCTTCGATTTCGCGTACGCGTTCGTTTTTCGACTTTGACATGGACAATTTTTTTTGCTTTGACTTCACTTTTTGTGTTGTCTGTCTCTGACACTTTGGGGACTACTCCTTCTCGGCTGATTCAGCTGCTGCTGCTGCTCAAGTTGCTCGAAATTTGTTTAGTGTTAAACGCACCACACCGCTTGGAACGCGTCCGCATACTGATGAATTATCAGGCGCAACAGCACACACACACGTTGCTCGCACCACGCTCACTGCCACTACTAGCCGGCTGCTCCACATACGCTCTATCACGACGACCAAGACGACGACGACGAGAAGATGACGACGCCAGAGAAGGGGACGACAACGCCGGCCACCACCACCACCACCACCACCAGCACCACGGCCGCTTCTCTCGCGCTTGGGGCGTACGTTAGCGCGCGGTGGGTTGCTCGCTGCGTTTGTGCGCGTGTAGGTACGCACCACCTTGGCGTTTTTTTCGTGCGCCGCCACTCACTCTCCGCCACTGCCTCGTTGGCGCTCGCCTCTTTTTCGGCTGTTAAGCTGTTGAGTTGGTGGTTGGGTTAGCCGGCTATGTTGGGCGCTCGGTGACTTGGCTGCCAGCTGGTGGGTTGTTGCTTCAGTTCGTCCGCCTGCCTGCTCTTTATTTGTATTTCGGCTATTTGCCGGTGAGATGAGTATTTTTGTGGTGTGTAGTTTTCTGCTTTGCTCTTGTTTTGTCACTTGATTGGGTGGGAGGTGGATGTGGAGGTGATTTTCTTGTTAAAGATGTTAATTTGGTGTGCGGCTGCTGCTGTGCTTTCGTTTCTAAGTAGGTGGAAGTGTGCGACTATTTTATATTTTATTTTTGTTTTTGTTTTTTGTTTTTTTTTGTTTGTTTGTTTGTCGTATTATGCGCGTCAATTGTTACACTCTTAAATTGTTTTTGTTTCAGCTGACTTACATACCTATGCTTGAAGGGTGTGCGAAGTGCGTACATACATACATACATACATACATACATACATACATACATACAATCAAGCAATCGTAACGAATTTTCCCTCTGCATAAGTTTAGCCACCGCCACTTGGTTGGCACTTATTTACATACATCAATTGCATTTGTTGTTTTCTTACTTTGTTGCCTTTGTCGTTGTTCTCTAAAATACCTTAAGCCTTAAATACTACCATTTGCCGGTCGGTTTATCGTTTCATTTATGCAGATATCTCACCAAAGTGTTTTCCACGTTTTTTTTGTTTTTTTTGTTTTTTTGTTTAGCTGCCACTCGCTCACCTATCCGCCCGCTACTCGAATGCGCAACGCGACGTGGAATATAAACTAATTTTTTAACACTTGAATTTTGTGTGCGTATGTATGTTTGTATGCAAATGTATTATCTCTATCTGTACAAAGGTGTGTATGCGTGTGTGTGCCTATGTACGTATGTACATATGTATGTATGTACTATGTTGCTATGCATGTTTGGCTGTTGCTGCTGTCGGATTTGACTAGAATGTAGTAATGTATATTGTCAGCTTTTGTTTGTCTGTATTTCGTCACTTTGCTCTTTATTTAATTTAAATTTTTTTTTTTTTGTCATTTGTTAGTTTAATGTTCTTGCGTGTGTAACACTTCTCTTGAATTGTATGCATTACTTCGCAGCGCACTAGCTTAGTTTCACATGTTAAATTGAAAGTATTTTTTTTCGTGGTTTTTTTTTTTTTGTTATTTTGTGCGAGTTTTTGTTTGAATTTATCTTTTTTACATTTTTAATCTTCACATGTTTTCTTAACTAGCTACAGTTGCAACAAATTTTCAGCAGTGGGATCCATTTATGCGTACATATGTATGTACATATATGTATAAATTCATATGTATTTAATAATACAAACAAATATTCTCTCAAATAAGTACTTCTGGTAAAGTGGCCTCGAGTTTTATATAAGCTTCTGATATTGTTCACAATATTTTCGTTTCAACTCTTCAAGTACTACTGAACAAAGTTTAAACTCACAAGAAAAAATTAAAAAAATTGTTAACTGAATTTTACGTAAGCGGAATTTGTGGTTTCTTTATATTTACGATTTTTTTCAGAACCAGGCACAAAACAACGCGTGCAGAAAATAGCACCATGCCGACCATTTTCCTGACTGAGGGTTAATTTTCATTAAGAAAATATTACAGAATTAATATTTTACACAAAAGCGATTTAAGTGAAAAGTTATCTTTTTTAATTTCCCTTTCAGGTTAATTCTCCCTCAAATGTTAACTGTATATTTAAATCTAAATTAAAAGTAAAGATTTTTAAATTTGTTTTTATTATTTTTTTTTTACCGCGTGAATAAATTGTTTACAGGAATTTACAAGCAAACCAAAAACAAATTGGGAAAAAATGTTTTCGTTTCACTTTATAATTTTTGGGAATATTTGTTCACATGGAGTTCCTGACAAGGCCGATTGTTTAACAAATTTTGTTCCTTTTAAACGTTTTCTAAGAAATAAAAATTAAAAA
>NW_016188598.1:0-4103 GCF_001687245.7 Rhagoletis zephyria
GCAAACATTTTATATGCTTTAATACAGAGCAGCTTGGAAGTTCAAACTCGAAGATGACAGCTGGAATTCTAATAAATGTAGGTATACGTAAATATACCAAATTAAAGCGACGGCTGGTGGAAACTAATAGCAGCTTGGCGCCAAAGCTTTAGTATTTTTCACAGATTTTTAGTTTTCACTTGTTCATTTCGTCATTGCACTTGCTACTTAATACGTAATTACAAATTATTAAAAAAAAGATTATTTGTGTCTTAATTTATTTCCACTAATACTGCGTTAAAAATAAAAATTAAACTTTTTAGTAGATTTGAGACGAAGCGATAACCTCTTATTTGAAATTATTTTTTATTTCATTCCCACGACAACCCGCGTACATATGTATGTATTTATGTATGTACATACATATATTAGTCTTTAATCGTCTCCATGTCGCGATAGTAGAGCTTTGAAAGTCGTGCAACCAAAGCGTAGACGCTGATTGGAACCTAGGTCGTTCTAACCGCCAATGCGGTGTGCCATAAGTTTACCTAAATTTGGGCACAATGGAGCAGATCAAGGCAGGAGCTACGATAGTCGCTTACCTCTGGATACCCTCGATGTCAAGGTGGGTATGCAGTCAATATGAGGAAGTGGATTGCCACCTGACCCACGAGGCATAGTTGCTTCAAAACTTATTTATTTGAACCGATTTAAGCATGATGACGATTACAAAGGATAGTACTGAAGACGCTTAAAACTGATTGATTGTCTGTGCGCAGTTTTGCAATCGAAGGGATGACTAGAGCATAAAGGTCGGGTGGCCACTTGCGGTTAATAACCTTCTGGATATTATGCTGGAGTCGCAAGAAAATTGGCCCGTTGTTTGGAATTTGGCAAACACAATGTGAACTTAATTGCGTTTGGTGGAACAACTCCGCAGATTTTCATAGAAAGCCAATGGTCTATTTAAATCAATCTTCAGGCAAATAAGTATGATTTGGAAGTAATCGTGAAAATGTTAGCTATAGCTACGGTGACCATCTGTCCTGTATTATACGGGACAGTTCTCTTTTTTGACCCATTGTCCTGCCTCCAAATGTTCTGTATTTCTTTTAATGTCCTGTATTTGTTCCGTATTCGGTGTTTCGACGCCTTAACAGCTCATTAAAATGGCATGCCTATGAACGAGTTTTAAGTGGTTTTGGTATATAATCGAAATTTTCTCCATAAGCAGCTATTATTTTCTAATCTGAATGCCTGTGATTCGAATCGAGGAATACATACAGTGACCAAAGTAGAAATTAGAACTCCACATTTTAGTAAGTTTTTCGTTTATTTAATGTTTATTATTTATTTTCTGAAATTAAAGCTCTTTTTCTAAAAATAACCATATAACACAAAATTTCCAACTTTATACAAAAAACTATAAAAATTAATTATCCAATGTTTCACCAAAATATCAAACTTTTTAATTAGAATCTTTAGAAAAAATTGGTTTGCAGTTTTGTAACTTATTACAATTAAGTATAATAAAGTGCGAGTGGAAAGGGCTGCTCATTTGCTTCTCTTTCAAAAAAAAATGGTCGAACATACTTACTTTGATGAAAAAAATTTGTAACGCCGCCAAAAAGAAAATGCCAAAACTTAGTGGTAAGCCTTAGCCACTTAAAATTGCACTTTATTATGCTAAAATTTAACGAATTTTTTTAAACAAATTTTAAGGGGTAAAAATCTCGAGAAAATTATCCTACAAATTTGTGATGTTACTAAAAGGATACTGTTTCAGGGCTAATACATCTAGGATCATTGAAGAAGGCTTTAAGATCTGTAAGCTGTTGTGGAAAAACTGTGCAGAATTTTGTTTGTGCCGTATTCGGCTCTCATATATATGGTCACCGTAGCTATAGCTCTATTCCTGCGACTGCCACTGTGCCATTTACACCTCAGAGGAATGTGTGTAGTAAAGCATTCAATCAGATGCCTCCTGAATACGTACCGAACTTACCGAAAATTGCCGAGTGGTTCATAGCCGCGTTGAAGAAGAAACCTGTGATTCTTAGCTGGTCGGTGGGTGGCAGGCCTGCGATGACCCGGCTTGCCTCTTCGGTTATTCTACGAAATGCACACCCTTAGATAGCAGATTCTATATGTATATTGATAAAAGAGCGTGCCTGTAGGATTTAGAGCCAGTGCTTTTATCCAAACTTGCGCCTATTAAAAGAGACACCGACTTGAGGCCAACGGCTAAAATTCGTCTTTTGTTTAGCTTGGGGTACGGAGTCCCCCGTCACCTTTATGTACATATATTGATTAAAAATATTTAATGCATATATATCTAATACATACTTCAATATAATGGCCTTTATTTATTTATTTATTTTGCTTTTTGAATAAAAAGGCATACCTTATTTGGTATACTCGTACATACTTCCAAATCGATATGCCGCTTTTATATTAGCAACATATCGATATATGTGCATACATATGTAACTACCCATGTATAGTAGTATGTACATATGTATATACAAATGCATTTACCTATGCTTGTAAAACGAAACGAATAAGTCAATGAAGTAAAAAGTTATAATTAATAGAATGAAGATTCATACGAATGAAGCAGAAAGGTAAAAAAAATACTGTTACACCAGTAAGCCAGACTGAATGAATAGCAGTTTGAGTGTGCTAAGGTATAAGTGCTGTGCTTCAGACGACCCAGTCGCATCCGGGAACTTGCAAAGGCATCAGAAATCAGGGAGACCACCCAACATGAAAAAGGGTAGTACACACACACACACACATACATAGCCATGAAAATGTATTGTAGCGTTTGAGACAGGAATAATCGTGAATGCACTTCAAGCCCAGATTTGCATATAATAATACACATATATACATACATATATATGTAAGTTCATAAATTCATTTGTTAGGACTTATGGATGTACACTTCCATACACAGGAATAGGACCAATGCTTTTTCTTTTGTTTTAATGAATTTTTGTTTTAATTTTCTGCAAAGTTTGATACTTGCATTTACAGTCAGCGTCAAATATATGAATACCCTGACGTTTTGAAGATTTTATTTATTTATATTTCCATAACAAATTTTTCTTATATAAAACTATAGTTTCGTTCATATAATTTCTCCGTAAGAAATTTTTCTTTTTTTTATAAAAATATAGTTCATTCATTTCATTTCAAATAGCACTCCGGAAATTCAAGAAATACCAAAAAGTTTTTACCAAACTCAACTTTTCAGTTCGATTTTGAAGAAAAATTTTGAGTAGGCAAATTTTAGCATAATAAGATGCAAGTTTCAAGTTTCTAAACATTATCGTTGAATTTTGAGAATTTTTTTGTCAAGGAGGTTGCGCATTTTCTTCCATATAAAAATAGATTATCTTCATGTGATATGTATATGGAAGAAAATGCGCAACACCCTTGACAAAAAATTCTCAAAAATCAACTGTAATTTCTAGAGACTTGAAACTAAAATTTAAGTGCTACAAAACTGCGTCCACGAAATGGAATAGAAGAGTTGGATTTTTTGTGAATATTTTTTGGTACTTATTGAATTATTCCGAGTTCTATATGAAATTAAAAAAAAAAAAAACATGGTTCACCTGGTTTTAGCTGTTGAATTAACTTAAAAAAAAATAAGACAAATTCAGTATGGAAGATATAAATAAATAAATTGTCAAAACGTCAGGGTATTCATATTTTTGACGCTGACTGTATATGCGTTGTGCTAGAAAATCAGCTGTGTTTTAGTTGAAAAATAACGGCAATTAAAAAGGCACACAGAAAAAAAACGGAAAGCGTTGTCCCTATTCAAGTGCATAGGAGTGTATTCATGTATGTATGTTTGCAAGTATGTACATTTTGCTTTCAGTAAGCCATTGACCACTATTGGTTGTGTTTCTTCTCGTATGCGGGCGTATTGTGTGCAGATATACATACAGGCGTATGCACACACATACGCACATACATACCTACGAGTATTCTTCGATGGAAATCCTGTTCAAAGCTCGTAAATATTCATTCATTCTACGTACTTCGTTAGAGCAGTTGGAAGATACATACTAGACTCCTGCGCAATTCCATTTAAACGGCCCAACAAGACA
>NW_016188599.1:0-4103 GCF_001687245.7 Rhagoletis zephyria
CCCTGATATTCATCAGAAATGCTGATATACTCGAAAGCCACAAAAGATTGGTTTAAAAGCATTTTCAAAAAATCTTCTCAATATATGGAAACTTTTTTCTTTTGATGTTTTTTTCGTACATTAAGCTGCCTTGTTCCTTTCGCCAATTTGTGTGGCACATAAAGATATCAAAAATCGTTAAGCCAAAAACATGTTAAATGTAAAGGCAAACGCTTGTGTATATTTTTATGTACATACATATATGTTAATGCGAAAATTTGTATATAGTACGTATTTCTTTATTTGTATATATGGCAGCGCAAAACCACAGCAGTACGGGTATTCATATGTAGATATGTATGTATTATCTATTAAATACCGACTTATGGACTTATGACCGCAACATGTCTCAATGGTAAACACTTTACAGCTCCTTCCAAACACACATACATATGTGAATATGTATACAAAAACAATGTGAGAGCTCACAATATTCGAATTCTCATCAAAGATAAATTTGTTTGTGCATACGTACATAGGTATATCCGCTACATAATGTATATGTAGAATGAAGGATGACCAAAAGTGGGCGAATAACAGTCCAAGTTGGTCAAAAGCCTAAACAGAAACATATTTATATGGACATGTAATATGTAGAATCGTATGCATGTGTTTATATGTTCAAGCATATCATTAGAGTGGTCCTTAAAATATCAGCATTATGGTGCACATCCACGAAAATTAAAAAATTAAAAAAAAAAGGTTAGGAGTCGTTGCCAGGATTTTAAACCTTTTTTTAATCGCAAAAATCCGACCAAATTTTTACTTTAACCAGCTGTAACTAAGCGCGTTATATAGTATTTAAATAAATAACTTACAATATGGGTATTCATCTAAACGCCTAAATACCTGGTGGGCATGTAAACCTAAATTTTATAAAACTTTCGCTATATATATTTTTATAACTAATATTTTTTCAACCCCTGATTTTTTCAACCCCTCATTTTTTTTTTTTTAATTTTGAAAATTTCGTGTATGCCTTATTTTCGTTCGTAGAAAAAAAGAGGGGTGGCACATAAAAAATTTAAAAGTTTTATACACCACCATAATATGTGCGTAGTACATATATTTTGAATTCACATAAAAGCGCATGCATACAAACAAATTTGGCTGTTTGTGCGTAAATGCTTTTACTTGATATCTTTATTTACTAGCAAGTAGCTGTAGGCGGACAGTAACGCACGTCCAGTCTTTACGATAATTTATGCTTTTTTCAAATAAGAATCGTCGAAAGTTTTACTTTAGTACACCACCGCCAACACAATTCACCGAAGCAGAGATAAGCGAATAAATAATATAAATAAATAGCATACATATCTACTTACGTACATATGTATGTATAAATGTCATTTTGTCCTTAAGTGCATAGAAATATGAAACGAGAAAGAATGTAGTATGTGTGTACATAACTATCTACATACACGAGTTCATGCATGCGAAATAGAAATTTATGTGATATTCGTATGAGCAAAATAAATTATAAATATTAAAATTTAATATCTTCTAAAAATTACTTCACCTTAAAGATCAATTAAGTTCAACATTTATTAATTGTTATATTTGTTTACGCAAACAAGCAATGATATAAATACGTTTGTATTTAAAAAGCTGTCAAATTGTTGGATAATGTGTATTAAAACTATTTTCAATTGGCATTTAATTTACGGCTCTTCAATAATGCAATGACTAAACTCAAAAATTGTTTGGCGAGTGTAAAGGCCTATTATTAGGAGATATTATAGCATAGGACACTGTGAGTTCAATTGGCTATAAGTGGCACTTTACATTTGCTAAAACAATGTCAATGGATGTTTATCCTTAGATGAAACTTATTTGTCGGATTGTCGTTCATCACTTTTATCTCTAGTTTTTTATATTCAGTTTAATAGTTTTGCGCTGGCATACTCTTCAAAATTGGTTCAGTTAAAAAAAAAATAATAGGTTATATTCGGTAAAATGTTTTAATGTTGACTGACGGCTTTTATAATCTAAGTACCAGGTTGACTGAGCTTTGCCCGGAGTGCATATACATTTTAAACTTTTTTTGATTTGGATAGCTGGAAATAAACAAAAAAGAAATAGTATTTCGATATCTATTAAGCAAATTCCTTACTCTAAAATTTATGTGGCAACCCTATTGCGAAATACTCTAGAATGGATGGTACATATCTTTTGATCGTATATGTACTGTGTATACCTTACAAAAATTCTGATTGAAATTAACAAAACTCAAAATTTTTCTGACATAGAAGCGTGGCAACCCTAATGGAAAATATTTTCTGACCAAAGTTCTTAACAATACCTTTCATTGGATATCCATATTGCGATTTTTTACCTAAATTGTGTAGAATCGAAAATAAGTGGCAACCTTACACTATTATTCTAAGAGATACAAGTTTTCTATATAGGGAAAGCATTGTTTAAAAACTTTCTCTTGGTACTCATAAATAGTAATATTTTACCTTTTTTTTAAACAAAAAAATTAAATAAATATGCAAAATAGGTGGCAACCCTATTAAAAATATTTTTAATTAGGGATCATTAAAGTATCTTCCATTTGTTACCCATTTTATGATGTTATAATTAATTTGTAACAAATTTCTAATAGGTGGCAACCTTATACGAGTCTTCTCGGAGATAATGCCTATTCAGATAACCTTAAAATCGGATAATCCTGTGTGTGCCGTAAGCAAACTTTGAATTCCTTTTTAATGATATAATCGTAGAATTTAAAATTACTGATCCTAATATGGCAGATCCAATATGTCGGCTACTATGCTAAACTCGTCTTTTATACATTTTTTTTTGATAAAGTGCGAAGAGCTTGCAATTTAAAATTCGCATCAGTTCAAATAATAGAAAAGTAAAATATCTTTTCCAACCACGAAAAAGTAGAAAATTATTTTATGAAACCCAAATTTCGTTGGGAGCTCTAGTTGAGTGGTTAGAGGTACGTACTACGCCATATCGGTGCGACATGCAAATTATAGAAATATAAATTCTTGTTTTACTATTTTCAGACAACGGCAAGAAATGTTAAGCTCCCAATTGTAATTTGCCCCAAAAAAGCTTCTTATATAACCAATTTCCGTGCGGAGGGCGCCTGAAAGTTTAGGTGCTTCTGAATAACTAGTACCACAATTAGGAGCAGAACCTTAAGTAAGCGCATGGAAAAATTATAATCTTTACCCATTTTAACCTTTTTATACATTTTTATTATTATTTTTTTTTGTTGCTTTTCACCTGGATAGAATATTACCTGGACTCTGTATTGGCCTAGTGAACTATTTTGAACACCTCAATTTTCTTCAACAAATGTAGTAACACTTCTGTTCAGCAGGTTTCCTGCATTTACTCTTCAATAAAATCCTTAAATATAGTATGCAAAATAATTAGGTCGTTTGCTTATAGTATTTAAATGAGGCACAGCATCCACAAACTTCTTAAATGCTTGCTTAAATAGACGTGATAAATACGTCAACGCCAACCTTTCAATCCATAACAAACAAGTCAAACTGACATTAATTTCCAAACAAATAAGTGTCGACATGTTGGAAAAATTTCTGCGCAAACAAAAAGTTCCAACGATAATCCAAGCAATTTCTTTCACTTTTCCAAGAAATTACTTTTGTTGAGTGATGATAGGCATTGAGCAAAAAAAAAATAAAAAATATTTCCGAACACTGATTTCTCCAAACTATGCCGAAGATGGCATGCGTTAGAAGAGGATTTCCCCAATGTAGGTGTAGGATACATTATGCATATGTATGTATGTACATACATATGTACTACATATATGTATGTGTATTAATGTACTATCAGCAGAGCATGTAAACATGCTCATATGTGTGTATGTGCGCGTATTGAAGGCATTCGACGCATGACAGCTAAGGATTTAATGGAAAAACTTATTACCATTATGTTTTAGAGCTATGCATATTTAGATACATACGCATGTGCTGACATACATAAATTTGTATCTGGAAATAGTGAAGATGTCAGTTGAGCCTTCTACAGCAAAAAAAAAAGGAACAGTCCAGCGCCTTCGTCTTGGTCTGCAGGCT
>NW_016188600.1:0-4103 GCF_001687245.7 Rhagoletis zephyria
TATAATACCCTTGTGCACAAGTGCGCTCGGGTATAAAAAAAAAAAAACTATCAGGTGAATGTATACTTCTTCGGCAACCAATTTGTTGATCTAAAGCGCCTAAAGCGACAAATTAATTTCGAAGGATATGTGCACTGTTCTATACGGTGCTTTAATGGGAAGATTTTAAAGGCAATTAGTTTAATCAAAAGTTGGCTGCCGACCAACTGCATTGAAAACGTTTATTTTCAAATAAATTTTGTCTGTAAAATCGCCTCATATAAACACCCTATTATGGGTAATGCATATTGTAAGTAGGATAGGTTATTTTTTACTTTATGAAACTTTAACTTTTCTCACTGGGTGCATATGTACACGTGTATGTATGCACATGTGTGTGCATGATGCTCGGGTTCTTTCAGAAGTTGTTATTGGTCAAGTGTCACATCTAAGTTGAGTGTTGATGAAATATATTTTGGTGCATGTAAGAAATGGTATTACATGCGTAGGTGAATTTTACTGGCAGCAGTAAGTACAACTGCATAAGTAAGTATGTATGCATATATGTGCGTACATATACATATATGTGTGTGTGGGTACTGATAAGTACGACAAGGATTATTCGAAGAACAGGTTTGCAAATGATCGGATTTGTCAAGAATTTACTTTACTAAAATTTTGAGGTTGCAATAAGAAAGAAAAGTTAGAAGCTAGAAATGTGTGTACAGGAAGTAGGCGTACGAAAGACTTCAACATATTATGTGAAAACAATTTTACAAACTTAACCTAACTTAAGTTAATAAACTTAAATAAGTTTACAGGAGGTATTAAACATTAAATATACGTAATTGATGCACACAGGTGTTGATTTCTCCAATTTATTAAAACCTGTAGTGGTAAATTTTTTTTTTTCAGAATTTAAGCTTATACTTCTGTTCCACCAAGCCTTAACTGCAGTTTACGCCTTCTGAAAAAACGAGATTACAACCCAAAGGGGTTAATTGCTCATATTGAATACAAATAACCGAAAGCAAATAATAATAAATAAACTTTGCTGAGTACTTCCCGGTACAGCACCTGCCGTAATCAATCCGTAAGTTTGCGTTTTATTTCATCCGATTCCAAAAAATCCTAAGTAGGAAAAGTTCCAAATAAGGCCTGAGGAAATCTATAAAAGTTGCACAAAATTCACTTTTTCTTTAGAGCCCAACGAGATAATATCCAATAGTTAGTAATAGATAGTAATAGTTAGTTGTGAAATTATTCCTTTGCGAAATTGCACGTTGAAAACGGAAATTCGACAATTTTCTTCCTTTTACTTTTGACGCGCACTTTACTTATTTGCATTCTATGTTGTTATCGCGTTTCTCTTACATCATCTGTACTTTCAGTCTTACAAACGTACAAAAAAAGCTTTGACTTTTCATTTCAGCAAAGCAGCACCCTCATAAAACTGGGGTCGCATAAAATTGACTTTAGCTCTGTGCGATGGGGTGATATATCTACGCGCAAAATCAGCAGCGGATTTACGCTTCAGTGACATTTTTCCTGAAAGGAAATTCCCGTTTGTATTTGCTTGCGGTATTCTACAAGTTCATTCGCCGGTGTTGTGCGCTTTTTGGTAATTATAAATTTTTTAAACACTTACATATTTTTCTCAAGCAGCCGCATTTTTACTTTCAGAGATACAATTGATTTTATTTTTGCAAAGTATTTAAGCTCCAAAGTAATCCGAAACCACAGAGTTGTAAATTGTGTTGACGCATTTATGTCGGAAAGAGCGCATAAAAAAGTAATGAAAAATTAAAATATGAACATTCATTTATACGCTAAATGCTGCGAAGTGTTACGAAAATAAAATAGAACTTTCAACGAGTTGCCGACCGCAAAAGGGTTAGCGGACACTGAGTGGGGTTTTATATAAATTTTATGTTTGGGACCTTTCTCGCGAAATTACTTTTTGCCATATTGGGCTGACAATTGCAAGTTATTACCTCAATTTTTTCGTCTTAAAGAATTCGAAGCAGTCAGTATAAGTTAATTAATGAGATAAGCATCCCTGTTGCCAATGTAGATAACGACTATTAGTCGATTATCGCTTTCCATTGTATTGTGAATGTCTATTTACCGTTCAATAGGCGACTGTAAATTGTTCTTAGTCGCTCATACCGGCCACTAACCGTATCGCACAATGCATGAGATACTTAACCACGAGTTACAAAGAGAACAACAGTCGAAGTATTAGCCGAAGCTGTTCGTACAAATGTTTGACAATTTAACCAACAAATCGCATACGACTCTTTGACAGAAGCTGTGGACATTGGGAATGGTGGAATTTACTTCCTGGATGCTCCCGGACGGACTCAAAAAACATTCTTAATTTCACTGCCCCTAGCGAGGATACGATCGCTGAATGAAGTTTCCCTAGCATTAGACTCATTTGGAAAAGTAGCGTCTTAGTTAGAGGGCGGAAGATCTGCATATTTTGCCTTGAAAATGCCACTAATCTGCAAATCAATGGGACACCAGCTTGCACACCGTGCAAAATAGCGGAATGGGCGAAGATTCTGCAAGTATGCAAATTGATCATTTGGGACGTATGCACGATAGCTCACAAGATGCCACTGGAGGTACAGGAAAGATATTTGAAAGATCTTCGTAACAACCCAAAAATTTTTGGCGCAGTCATGATTCTGTTTTTTGGCCATTTTCGTCCGATACTTCCAGGTATTACACGATCAACTGAAACTCAACGCGTGCTTAAAATCATGCAATTTGTGGCGTCCTGTGAATACTCTCCCATGGATACTAAGATTCGGGTGTTTTCGCAACAAGATCAAACTGCGGCAGTTTTTTCGAAGCAACTGTTGGATATTGGTCAGGGGAAAGCCACGTTAACACCTCGACCGGACTATTCAGAAAAGCCACATATTTCTGCGTGTTTTTCGGGACGTCGCGCAACAATTCAAATATCATAAATGGCTGAGCGAACGAGCGATGTTGTCGTCAAAACTCTCAGATATCGCAGATTACAATGTGACAATTCAAAACTTCATTCCGTGGCAGAAGCTTTCATATAAATCAGTCGACCCAGTAATCAGCCAATATGAAATTGTCAACAATCCCCCTGAATTTCTGAATTTGCAGGAATTTCCACCTCATAACTTGAAACTAAGAGTAGGCACAGTCACTATCATGTTGCGTTACCTTAATCAACCTCGAATATGCAAAGGAATGAGACTGACTGTGAAAAAGGTAATATGACTAATGTCAACAAGGCAACGCTTGTCAAGAGTGAATTCCATTCAATTTTAAGTGGCTGCAATAACCCATGCGTTTGGTCATTGCGGTGACTATAAACAAATCTCAAGGCCAGTCGTTGGAAGTTTGGAGAAGTCATGTCAACTGATGTACCATTTTTTATCAGTACCTATTTTGTGACATTGCCTCATACTGGAAATACTAAGAGGAAGCTAAGAAAGTTAACGAATAGTCGGGCTGTATGGCGAAAAAAGTTTTTTCTTGCACTTAACCCAAGCGGCTGCCATATAGGAGCCACCATTTTAGATATTTTAAAACTAACTTCAGATTTATGATCAGATACCCAAAAAACCTTCTATGGAAAATTTCATAAGAATGTAATATATATATTTTTTTTTTAATTTCAATTTACAAAGTCTGACATCAGATTCGTAATTAGCAAAACCAAAAACCTTCCTATAGACAGTTTCGTACTTTTTTATCTATTTTTTTAACCATCCACTATTTTGAATTATCCAAATCTGACTTCAGATTCGTAATCAGCCAGCACAAAAACCCCTTATAGATAGTTTGGCAAAAAACTCATAATTTGTTTTAAAGAGCATCCACCATATTGGATCCGCCATTTGGAATTTTACTAATCTGACTTCAGCGAGTCCGAAAATTACCTTGTACAGATTCAGGCGGAATCTCAGACAAACACTTACTAAATATCTCTTAAGAATATAAGGTTCTTAGATCCATTGCTTTTTCTAGCTTGTATTTACGCTGCCAATTACAATTTTTTTTTTTAATATTAAATACATTCAGATATAATCATAAGGGCTATTCGCGATCCGGTGCAAATGGCCTAGCATCATTGC
>NW_016188601.1:0-3785 GCF_001687245.7 Rhagoletis zephyria
GAAAAAATGCGTTCGGGCATATAAATTTAAAATTATTTTGCATGAAGTTGTTTGTTGTATTAATTTACATAAATTATTAAAAATATTGAGTATTGAGTAAATATGCTTGCAAAAATCGATAACGAAATCATATGCCCAATAAAGAGTGCTTACATAAAAATGTATTGTACATATACATATGTATATATAAAATATTTATCTGCTCATAAAATGTATTCTGGTGTAAAAGTATTTTTCTATTTTACGTTCTTTATAATGTTGTCGGTGTGCGTCGATGTGGAAATTATTTTTATGCTTGAATCATACCGTTCTTTCCCTCTTTTGTTCCAAAAAGCTTTATTTGTGGTTTATTTTTGTTGATACAATTTCAATTAAAAGCGTAAATGTGAATTTATTTTTTCTATTCAGTGGAATAAAAACTGTAGAAATAAATTGTCAACTGCTATGGAAAGATAAGTGAGAATAGAGGAACTTAACATAAATGCAATGCAAATGGTGTGAGTTTTATGTTTTTTCATAAATACCTACATATGTATGTAATTAATTTATGGAATTTCAAATAAATATATAAGTTAATTTAAATCAGATTATTTCCGCTTAACTCATTTCTCTACAATCAAAATCAAGGATGTGCCTCAATTTACAGATTTGCAGATTTTTATTTAATCATGCAATTTTTCTCTTTGAATTCCATCTAGAAGCGTTGGCTACTTCAGTTCAATTTTCTGACCAATTTATTAACAAAACAATGAAGTTAATTTCCAATTAAAAATCAATTTAGCTTCGTTCGGGCATAACCAATACAACTCAATTCATACAATCAAATAAAAGTGCATGTAATTTACGAGTTTGCTAAGCAACTCAGTGTAGCCAAATAAAATTTTTCAAGCATTTAATCATCTTTTCTCTCTATTGTACCATTAAAATTGCTGCAACATATAAAATACAGTAAGACTTCTGAGCGCCCATTAAAGTTCAAGTGTGTAGGTAATGAATAGCAGAGGGATGTATGAAAAGAAAGTCTCAAATCGATGAGTAATAAATCATACTTTACATATACATACATACATGGGCATATCTCTATAACCTTTGATTTTGGTGATTATACATATTTTCATAGGTATACCGTCAAAATCGCTATCCTTTTAGGTTTTTTTAACAGAAAATATATTATAATAAGAGTTACTGTAGTGTTTTATCCGATCATTTTAATCCCGAAAATACCTAAAAGACTAGTCAGTCAAAGTGATGATTGGGAATTGTCTTTTGATGATAAATTTTTCTAATAATCTTAAGTCTATAAGTATTATAAAAATATACTATTACACGTAGGTGTGCCATTATAAGTATGTTAGATAAAAAAATAATAATTAAATAGTGATTCTGTACTGCTATATTTTTTTTACGTAATACCATGGGACTTCGTCAAACCAAAATATTACTAGAAGGTTACAATCTAAAAAGATATAGGATACTCATAGACCTACCTAAGGAGAAACTAAGGATCAGTACTGGTATTGTAACGGGTCACTGCTGGTTGAGAGGTCACTTGTATAATTTAGGAACCTGTGCTATTGAACTATGCCGCTTCTGTTACAAAGGAGACTCCATTACACTTCCTTCTGGAGTGTAAGGCCGTCGCACGTAGAAGCGAGAGGAGAATAGGGCTTTTATGGCCAAGAGAGAACTACGTACACTCTCTACCTTTTAGTATTTCTTTGGATATAATAAAAAAAAAATTATAACATCGGACATACAGATGACATTTAACCATCGATCAGTTGTACATACGCGAAATTTACTATGAAAAAAGTCTACGGCTTACAATTATTGCCGAATTTAAATTTTTATTAATTTATTAATGACAATTAAATTCTGAAGAGGTTTAAGGAGCAACGTTTTTAAATTTTGATCAGTTTATACCCAATTTTTTATTGCATAGTGCAGAGCAAATAACAATTTTGAAGACAATCGTTTCTCCTGTCCCGGTTAATGGATGTTATATAATAAAGACTAGTTGAAATTAATTATATGGTTTCCCCTAAACCAAAGCAAAAGTAATATTTGAAAGTTTATCAAAAATGTTCACCTCCCATACAAACAGAATTTTTCATAATGCATATCTCCGGACGTGATCATGGTAGAGTACTCGAACATGGTATGGAGATATATGAAAACAATCCCATACTCTTATGGAAAATTGGGGCTAATTGAAAAGGTTGCGTTGCGCCTTTCAAACGCACTGAAACTATTACGTAGCTTTTTATGCATATACACTTTTGCGAGGTTATTTAAGACGGCAATGTAAATATGCCTTCTGGCAACAACCAAACCGTAATATTAGAAGATAATTGCGTCACTGAAAATCATGAACGTGAACTGTCGGTGAAAATGTTCGACCAAAATGTTTCAGTACAAACATTTAATTTTAAGCGGAACGAAGTTCGCCGAGTGTGCTAGTAAGCTATACAACTGCGTACCTAAATATTTCTGGAAATTAAAAAAAAATTATTTTGGTGAAACATTTTTATAGCATTTAAAATTTTTCTTTTGTAATATTTTACGTTTTAGAGAACCCAAAGAGTCGAATAGAATAAGAAAGACTTATGGAAATTCGTTATTAACGTTAGAAATAAGTACGTAATAACACTAAGAAAATTTTAGAAATATACATTTTTAACACATTTAATGAACAGAACAAAAACTAATTCATTTTCAATTAAGTTTTTAATTAAAATGCATTACTTGTTATGACCTAAAAATATCTCCACAAAATTAATAAATGAAAAGGACTCATGGAAGTACGAAGTCAACGCCAGTAATACGCAGTAACACTAAATAAAATTAAAAAGTAGTTTCCTCGGAAAATATGAGTATGGAGAGGTATTATTTATTATTCTTGTGGTGGCATAGTACCTAAAACTTAACCAAATCGTTTTTTAGTTTTTAAAGGGAAAACTATCGCTGTCCTGCGTTATCATCAATCGTACAAACTCAAAAACATCTGTGTCTTTAACACAACTTGTTTATTGAATTCCCGATATACTTACGGGTCTACTAAAATTCCAAGAAAGTCTAAAAAACTAATTGTGGTGTCTTAAAAAAAGTGATTTTTTCCGTAATGTTTGTCAACTAGTGTATGACCCACAAATGCATGTATGTATGTAATTCTAAAGACTTTTTATGCTTTAAGTTCAAATACTAGCTGGTCGGAGGCATTTATTTATTTAAGATATGTATAAACTTTTGTCTGCATTTATTACTATTTAATAAAAGGAATGATGAAAAAGATATTTAGACGAAAGAGCACCGCTATGATGACACCAAACCAGGAATGAAACGTAATATTTTACCCCGATTAGATTTATTTCTTTTTTTCTGCAGATTTTTGTAATTCTCACGTGCCGGACATTGGAACACTCGCTTAATAATCCAATAAAAAAACTCGCTCATCCGCACAAACGCTGGGAAAGTTATGACGAACAACAGGGCGTATGAGCAACATATTCACCGTACATTCATTCAGCGGCACGAGTTGTATGCAGCAGTGCTGCCTTTTGCTAATTTTCGTGCGAAGTGAAAACACACTAAAAGTGAAGTGTTTCGAAGCGACTTGGGATGAAAAGTTAAGTGATTATCGAAGTGACAACTTTCAAGCACAATTAGGGGTGTGGCGATTTTCTATTAGGCTATTTATCAACTGATTTTCATACTGCTTACTTTTTTATCACAATAAAAATAATCTACAACCTTTATTAATTTATAATTTATTATGTTCCTGTGCA
>NW_016188601.1:3883-4103 GCF_001687245.7 Rhagoletis zephyria
AAACCTTTTTTCTATATTTTTTGCGATGTTGCTTTGACCAGGGTTTGAACCCAGGTGCTGATGAGTGAAAGCGCGCACTGCTTAGCACTACACCACAGCGGCCTCATTGCAAATTTAGTATTGGAATATCTTTAAAATGACCACGCCTCAAACGTCCAAGAAAGAAAATCAAAAATTACAGTTCACTGATGATATTAACACTAAAAATTACTTAATCGAT
>NW_016188602.1:0-4102 GCF_001687245.7 Rhagoletis zephyria
CCTATGCGATTCTGTCGGTGCGAATCTGTTCCGGCAAAATTTACAACAATGCCGAATATAGTTTTAAATGAGGAACCACACACTTATGCGATTTTGCTGCAGCGCTTTATTCGAACATTCACAGTTCTTCTTTTGGTCGTGCCGAAATCGTAGACTCCGCGAGAGAACGAAAAATGTCAATAGAAGGATTTTACAATATTAAAACAAAATTGAACGAAAGGAAACAAAAAACATTTGATGTAGAAAAGTTAAGAAAGTATTTTTTTTTAATATTTTTTGTTTTTTGTCTATAAAATGACAGTTTTTACGGCGATAAAATCGCACAGATGTGTACGTACCTGTGTTTTCGAAGTAGTAACGTCTGTAGCATCAAAAACGGTGCGGATTCGTTGCGACAGAATCGCATAGGTGTGTGGATGGCTTAGTACTATTTAACTTAATTAGGATTTTTTCTTAAACTTAGAAGTTTTTATTTATTTGCAATATATTTAAAAATGTCAAAAGACTGTAATGAAGTTTCTTACTCTGCATACAAGCTTTTGGGTAGCGCAAAAATTTTTCTGCTTATGACTTTTGTAAAACATTTTAGGCTTCCTCAAATTAAAGGTCAATGGGTCCAGCAAGAGTTCAGACAATCAAATGTTGGCTGCAACAAAGCTAAAAAATAATACATCACCAGGTTTAGAGAGCTAGTTGAGGGCAACTTTTGAGACGGTTTCATGTCTCACCAAACGAGTCACCATTAGATTAGACTTAGCGTACTTTTCTACTGCTTATTAGCAGGGCCTCAGCTTTTTGATTCGCTGCAGCATTCCCTAGTGGTTTTCCAATCTTAGGTAGGAGGGCTAGACATTGACGCCTCCAAATGGGTGTATGTTCGAACGAAAGTTTCGGTGTTAGCACTTGCAACTAGTTTCAGGATGCCATCTGGCACTTAGTCAGTTCCTGACGATTTTCTGTCTTCAAAGCTCTTAACCGCAAGAACAACGTATTTAATCGTAACTTGAGTACTTCGACATCTCTTCGTTCCACCAGTGTGCAGGTGCACGTCGGGACGATGAAGACTCTCTGCTCCTTGGGGCGTCGTAGGCTATTTTAATGCAGACCGTTGGATTAGGTGCCACATTCATAGCATATCCTTGTAAAGATATCGCGTATGTAGATGATCTTGAACTGACAGTAAGAGGTAAATTTCCACAGACACTATGTGGCATTATGCAGGTAAAATTAAAAGAAGTAGACAGTTGGACTAAAAATGACTGGTTAGGTGTAAACCCAAGCACAAAAGAACTTGTACTGCTCACAGGAAACTAGCACAGCCAACGCTAAAACTAAGCGAATCCGTGAAATGGCTGGGAATAGTCCTTGATAAAAAATTCAGCTGGATGAAAACACTGAAGAGCGCGTGCCTAAGGCCACCGTTTCTTATAAATTTATATTGGAGCGATCGGCCAACAATTGGGTTTAACCCCGAATCTAGTTCACTGGATATACACCGTCGTGGTGAGACCCATACTTCTCCATCGGTCAGTGGTATGGTGTAAAGTAAACAATATGAAATTAGAAAATGTGGAGAGAGCAGCAGTGTTCTGCATTAGTGGTACTCTTTCCACAATACCTACTACGGCAATGAATATGATGCTATCCATAGATATTATGGTAAGAAAATACGCTGCGAATGCAGAACTAAGGCTACAGAAGCTTAAAAGCTTGAAAGTGGCTCGAAATGGTCACACTACAATGCTTATAAACCGGAAACTACCGAGCAAAACGGACTACTTAGCACCAATGCTCACTTATACTAAAAGTTATAGCATAACTGTACCTAGCAGAGAATCATGGATCGAAGAAGTTCCTGGATCTGAAGATGCCATAAAATTCTACATGGATGGCTCCAAACTAGAAAACAGGGTAGGAGGAGGCGTCTACTCGGAACAATTGGGAATCAAATGACTTTTCCGTCTACCTAACCACTTTAGTGTCTTTCTCGACGAACTGGCAGCCATACAAGAAGCCGCTAACTGCTGTTACCAAAAAAGAGAGCCAGGCGGCGCTTGACTCTGTCACTATTAATAAGGACATAGTTTCGAACTACCGAAAATCACTTAACGTGAGGGGTGAGCACTTCGCTTTGGACTTGGTATGGGTACCGGGCGCAGTGACATAGAAGGAAATAAGAAGATAGACGCCCTTGCAAAAGGGGGTACTTCCACTCCACTTTCACCAGCCTGGAAGAGGGTAAGAATGCCAATTGCTTCCTGCAAGCTCTTACTATGGGAACACTTCCTTGAAGAAGCGGACACCAGATGGTAGCCCACTGAAAACTGTAATTCAACGGTATGTATACGGAGATCGATAGAAATTCGCACTCTCAATCGAGGCGATATGTCACTGGCCATTGGTCTGCTCGTAGGAAATATCCTGCTAGGAAGGTATGCAGAACGCTTCGGGGTCAAACACAATGACTACTGCAGGAGCTGCTTAGACAACTACGTACTCTGCGATTGCCCTGCACTATGCAGGAAAATACGGAAATTCCTAAGTATAGGGTTTTTAGATGATCTAAGCGAAACTACTAAGTTTGGAATACGGCAGTTTGTTAGGTTCGTCGGCTCCACGAATTGGTTTAAGAAGTAGGGGTGTTTGGATCTGTGTAACCCGTGACTGGGCACTAGGTGGGATATAACAACTGTATAAAACTGGTTCCGACACCCGCACGTAAACAAAACCTGTATACGTCCTTAGTTGCTCAGTATTCGTCCTTTTTTAGGCTGGACATTCTTCCGTTGGTATTTTTCCTCTACACCTGCCCCTTGAAGTAGGCTGCTGTTCTTTTTCTTTGGCTTTTCTGATGCAATTGTTTTCCCTCGTTGGGCTTATTTTCCGATTCTTGTTGTTTTACGTGCCGAAAGTAAGCCCCTGGCAACGTTTGGGGTTGTCTTTTGTGCTTTACTTACGGTTTCTCTTGGAACATCAGTTATCACTTTGCCATATAGGACTGACAGCTCAGCGATTATGTCACGCATTAGTTGATGTATGGACTTCTCCTTTCCTTTAGTTCTCGGATATAGAACTTCTGAAGGCGAGCGATGAACAACAGGTGATGATGGCTATGATCATGGAACTTTACGCGTAGTGATGTGCTGAGTCGTTACTTTGAAGTATTGATCGATACTCGGTACCGATTTAAAAGGTATCAAATACTTTCGATACTCGGTACCGAAACGTTAAGGCTTCCGATAAGAACGCATGTAGACCAAAAATAAAAGCGGTTTGGGGGAGCCTATCCTGTTGAAAGCAAGTGTAGGGGTTAATAGAGGTTTTCATTTCCATTATTCATCGCCACAATACAGAGAAACTCTTCTTTATTTGAAAATTTTTTTTTCTAGGTGAAAAGGACGATGTTAGCTTTGTGNATATCAAGAAGGCACACATTGCTTAGTACAAATTGTTCATCTTTTGGGAAAGTGGCGTCTTACTCGTACTAATTGTGAAGCACATTCATATTCGAAATAAAGTCGATGCAACTTTTTTGACAGATATTCTGTTGAAAATTATGCCAAAAAGCTGCAATTATGTATAGAATCGGTATTCGGTACCGAAAAGGAAGTATTGGGTACAGAAATCTTTCTGAAGTATTAGGTACCGAGTATTGGGTACCGCAAATTCAGCACATCACTATTTACGGGAGTGAAGAACTTACAGCTTCTGTGCTATACAAAAAGCAATCAAGAAGACTATTGTAAACATTTTTAAATGCGTTCTTTGGAAATTTCTTGAACATAAATAAATGAGAAAATAGCTGTATGTATGTACATATGCAGGTCACTTCCCTTACGGAAGTAAGTGATGTTTTTTTTTTTAATGGAATGATTACTTTAAAACAAATACAATGAGTAAATATTCGAGTTTTAATACTCTTTTTACTCAAGGAAACAATTTGTGTCTTGGAAGTATGAAAAAGCATCTGGGAAGTGCAGAACGCAAGCGTATTCAAAATAAACATACCGACTTTGAAGTTGTTTAAACCAAATTTATTTTAAACTGGTTGAAATCGGACAGTCAACTTGTTGCTTGCAGAAAATTCAAACTGAACATTTGA
>NW_016188603.1:0-4102 GCF_001687245.7 Rhagoletis zephyria
CGGGCTAGCGCACCACACGCTGCTGCATGTGGCAGCCAACAACCATGCGAGTTACATACTCTCTTACCTCTAAGAGTTTGTCCAGTTAATAATAAATATACCTACTTAGCCCCCAATCTGATTTTTATTGTAATTTACCCTCTTTTGTTACTCTTGNCTCTTACTCTAACTAACTTAAGCTAGACATATTTATTCGATTAATGAGTAAGATCATTATTAAGAGAACTTCCGCTGTTAAACTCAAAGATTACTCTAGCTGTAAGTGTGTTAATATGTAACATCGAATTTGAAATATTAGCTAACGCAACTTATAATTAGCTCTTAAGTTTTAGTTTAGTAAGACACACCTGTTAAAACAGTTCAACACACAAATAAACGCAATTAGGAAAGTTGTTTTGGTTTTATTAACTTCTAATAAAGGGGATTAATAATTAATCGAATATCATCCAAATACTTTTTAAAAGTATACTTTGTGCTAAAGCATTGTGCGGAATATGTTAAACGTATTCCGTTTGTTGCGCGCACGGGCCAACGAAAGCAGCAACCCAAGCATCGCGCACCTGCACGTAAGCGAGTAAAGACGCCCACCAACAAGGGAAGCCCGGAGCAAAAGGCGCAGAACCCGCGCAACCAGACGCACAAATGCGCAAGCAGGCATCGCAACCGCCGCGCAATAAGACCGCCCGACGCACGATTGCGCGCACCCCCCAAGGCCTTGATGCCATGATGTCTTCCAAGGCCAGCAAACGGCCAACTATCAGGGCCGCACCACTAACCGCGCCTTGGGCAGCGCGATCCGCGCGCTGAAAGAACTGCAGGAGACCCTAAGCAGCGCATTCCTGCAGGGCGGGGAGGATGTTTAAGCCGCCGCTTAAAGCGCAATCCGACGGCCATGCGCGCAATCCTTGGCCGCAGCAGTTTGGCAGTTGACCTACGTCAACTCCGAAAATAATTACCGAGCGCGCACGGCCGCCTACCATCATCGTGCCAAATTATGCGAAAGGCAGTTCAGCTATTAACGCCGGTCTACGCGCACGCGTCCTAGCGAGCCCACCGTCAAATAAATCTTATATAGCTATATACATATATATGTAAATATATAAACATATATGATTTTGTGAATAAACTAAGAGAATTTTTATAACGTTTGAAATCAAAACCTAAGTATTTCCTTTAACGGAGATCGAGTGCGTGTGTACAAGGTGAGTGCGAAGGGACCAAGCGACCAAAATATTCACTTGGCATAAAAAAGTTGTATATATTGTAGTGTGCCTGACCACTCTAATGCATGTGCATATTGCTGACGCGAGAAAGCAAGTCGATGTCCAAACCGCGTTTGACATACTTTTAATAATTATGACACACGTGAAACACTTGAGACACCGTTCTTGTTACGTCAGCAATATTGACCATGTTGCAAGCGATCAGAGCACTCGCCAAAGGTAACATGCAAAACAGTTTTGCATGACACATTAGAAGTAGGGGAAATGGAAGTAACCAATGATTTGATTGGTTGCTCATAGAAATAAGAATTTAGGTTAATTTAGATTGTAAGCATATAAAAGACGGCGATGAGCCGAAATAAAGTCATTCTTGGTTTAAGACGCAATTCTATTGTTAGTACTTATTCCTTGAAGCAAAATCGTGCATTTTAATGCTCGGAAGAAATCGGCTGAGGAGCTAAGATAGTACCTAATCCTTTGAAATATCCACTCGGTTCTGTAGAACCGCCACATGGCGATCCTGCTTTAAATGAGCGAACTTCTTGTGACGAGGAGTACATACCAGAACATATCGAGAAAAGCCACCCACAATATCCTGAGTACTCACCAACACCAAAGGAAGCCGGACCAAAGGCTATAACGCTTCAAGAGTACCGAAAGAGGCAACTTGTGCAAAAAGCTAAGTTAGCGGAATTCAGGCAACAAACTGCCGAATTCAAACCAAAAAAGCGGGGCGGCAGAAAGCGACAACATCAAAGGGAGTGTGCAAACCTACAAAGGATAATAGACATAAGTAAGGGTCAACAAAGAACAAAACTGATAAGCGAACTGAAACAACTGCGCAAAAATGGGTGGAACCCAAACAAAGGAAGAAATAGTAAACAACAACAACACAAGCAGCAGCAGCAGCGGCACAAGCTGGCAATCCAGCAGTAGGTGACTTTGCGAAAAACCTAGTATATATCAACACTTTCATTCTCGTAGTTTTACTACTAGCTAAGCTCAATACACACTATAAAAAATACATAAAAAGCAAGCATATAGAAATGTTAACACAGTTTAAAATGTAAAACAAAGCACAATAAAAGAGAATAAATGGAATTCACAGTGTTGGAAGATTTACTAAATAAACTAAAAAAAAGTCCTAATAGAACATATACCCAACAATACATAGATGCAACGCAAGCATCAATAGCGAATAGTTGGAAAACTATAGAGCAACACGCAAGCACTGAAAACTTGCCACAGCTTCGTGAAAAATTCCATGAACTAAAGACTAAAATAGAATCATATTTAGTCTTAAAAGAAGAAGCGATTGAGCGAAACACAAACAAATCAGAAACAATGGCAACTTTTGATCTGGTAACAGCTAATAAGATCGTTCCAACCTTCAATGGGGACTTTAAGGAACTCAACAATTTTCTAGGGCTAATTGAATTCTACCATGACACCCTTTCAAACGAGGCTAACAAGACGATTCTTGTTAAATTCGTTCTGGCCACAAAGTTGTCAGAGAATGTAAAAAACAAAATTCTGGCGGAAAAACACCGAACAATCTGGAAGCACTAAAAGCAACACTAAAAAAGGTATTCCGATCAAACAAGACAGCGTCAGGAGTGCATGCAGAAATTGCTAAAAGTATACAGGGAGCTCAAACAACCCTCAACTTTGCTTCCCGCATCCAAAGCTTAATAGCTTCCGTAAACGAAATTCAAATAGCAGAGCAAGGAAGCGATCACCGAGAAATAATTGTTAAATTAAATGACCAAATTGGCCTAACAGCGTTTAAGAATGGCTTGAGGGAGCCATATAAAACAATAGTAACAGCTGCTAGACCAAAACAGCTAACAGAAGCCATTCACATCGCGAGTGAAGCAACAGCTCAGCAAGTCCAGCAAGCGCGTTCAAACCAAAGTTTGTCAATAACAACTTCAACAAGAACTATCGTACAAATAACCAAAGAAACAACCCGGGAAACAACAATACCAGGAACTATCAAAATAGGCAGTATGGTCAGGGAAACGGATACAGCCCGAGCCGTCAGGACTAGGGCCAACAAAACCAAAGACGATAGGATTCATTGGAGAAGGCAACTCACAAATTTCATAAGAGCAAAAATAAGTACGAATATAGTAACACTATTGGTGGACTCTGGAGCTGATATATCTATAATAAAAAGAAAAGCAGTCCCAAAAACTCACGTAGAAACAACAGCAAATTGCAAAATAAGAGGCATCTCGAGTCACATACTGACTGCCAACAAGGCGGTTGAAGTTGACATTAATTGTCAAGATTACAAAATCAAGACTAAATTTTACATCTTGGAACAAATAAACAACCTAGAAGCAGATGGAGTCCTGGGCAGGGACTTCCTAATAAATTACAGGTGCAAAATCGATTACGAAACGAAGGTGATAACTCTAGAGCTAAAGGAAGGTCAAATCACTCTACCCATGTATATGCGATCAGATGATTTCAAAACAGCGCGTGGCCTGGGCAACAGAATTTATTATTACAACAATAATAGGCGAAACAATGACGATTACAACAGGTTTATGAGGGGTAAAAATGAAATGCAATTAGACAACAAGGCAAGCACCACCAATGCAATTTTAGAAATCTGCGAAAAATACCAATATGCATTTCACATTGAGGAAGAAGTTCTAACTGTCAACAACTTCTATCAGCAACACATTGAGCTCGCAGATAAAACCCCCGTATATAACGGGTGATTTTTTAAGAGCTTGATACCTTTTTTTTTAAAATAAACGCATAAAATTTGCAAAATCTCATCGGTTCTTTATTTGAAACGTTAGATTGGTCCATGACATTTACTTTTTGAAGATAATTTCATTTAAATGTTGACCGCGGCTGCGTCT